>NW_020290803.1:103394-140548 GCF_003184695.1 Aspergillus brunneoviolaceus CBS 621.78
GCTACTAATAGTATTAGTATTAAATATTTATTTAATAATTCTTAAGATATCTGCTATTATCACCGGAACCGTTTTTATTCTAATATAATTAAAGTAGTAATACTTTAGATATATATTAATTATTTTATTATTAATAAGAAATACTAGAATATTCTTAATAATTTTAATCCGAATTTAATTATCTTTATATCTAAGAAGTAAGAAAAGAATAAAATAATTACTATTTTTTATATTAGTAAAAATAAGAATATAGATAATCTTAAAGATAATTTAAAAAATAAATTATTATTAGAAATAGAAAAACTAGCTTTATCTAAATCTTCGAATATTATATATACTTAGATAAAGATAAAGATCCGGTCTTCTTAATTTTTTTACTATTATAATTATTATTCTAAATAATATAAAAAATAGTATAATTTTATTAGTTTATCTAATATTAAATTTTATATTTCTTATACTGGATTTTATAAATATTTTTTTTAAAGTATAGTATACTTCTTGGGACTATAAAGAAAGAGGTTAAGTAGATTAAATAGATTAAATAAATTAAACAGATTAAATAAATTAAATAGATCGAGTAGATAAGCTAAATCTAGATAATATTATTATACTATAATTAAAAATATATTATACTTTATATATTATTTATATAAAAAAGATATATATATTACTAATTAATCTACAGTTATTAATCTATTTATTATATCTAATTTTTCTGGCCGGCAGGTATAAACGGTTAAAATAATAGTTATATTTTAATCTAACTATAACCGTACGGTTAAAATTTTTTTATATCTTAACCTGACTGCTAGGTTATGGTTAGGTTAAGGTTAAGATATAACAGTCAGGTTAATCCACTCTAATTTCAGCTTCTTAAGCTTTTTAAAAGTAATTTTTATTAGATTATTTTTTTTATTTATTATTAGTAGAGCTTTAAAATTAGATATAATTAAATACTTTAATACTTTAAAAATATTATTTCTAATATTTTTAGTAAATTTTTTAAGACTATTTTTATTTTTATTTTTATTTATTTTTTTTAAGAGTTTTTCGGTTTTAGTAAGATTTCTTAGTTTATTTAAAATTAATACTTAATTTATCTTTATTATTAACTAGAAAAACTTAGTCGGATTATAAATATTTAATTTATAGAAGAATTACAGCTATTTTTTTCTATTTAAAATTTTAACTTATTATTAAAACTTATTTTTACTAAAACCTAATTTAGAAACTTTAATTTTTAAGTTTTTTATATTATTAGATGGCTCTGTTACTATTTTTTCTATATTTATTTTTTTTTTTTTTAATATAATAATCTGACTTTCTAGTCCTATACAGATTTATATTTTTTATAAGAATTTTTTATATTTGTCTAATATCTAATATTTTTAGTTATTTTACTTATTTTTAAAGTAAATAATTCTAAAAATAAAGATTTCTTCTAACTTTTAGTTGATTTAACTAGGTAAGTATATTATAATAAAAATAGTATAGATTTTTCAGATAGTTTTTTTTTTTGTTATTACTTATATTCCGCCGAAAGAAAATATTTTTATAATTTATTTTATTAGTATACTTTACTGTTTATAAAAAGTAAGTAAAATAGTCAGCTTTATTCTAATTCTACTTATTTAAAATAAGTATTAAGAATTATTATTATTTATTTATTTTACTACAGACTAGATACTTTTGTATTATTTTTAGTAAGATATTTTTTTTTTATATATTTTAAGTAGTTGTCTTATAGTTTAATTTAATATAACTTAACTAATAATAACTTTAGCCAGTTAAATTATGATTTATATAAAGTTAAATATAATATTTTTTATAATTTTATATATTCTTTTTTAAGATCGAGTTCTATTATTTATTTATTTTTATTTCTATTACTATTATTTAAATATATATTATCTAAAAGTTTTTTATATATAGTTAATAAATAAATTAATTTATTATACAGCCCGGTTATATTACTGGATGTTATAAAAAATTACTATATATTATAAAAAATTACTGTATATTATAATAAAAAAGAAAAAGTATTATTATATATTATAAAAAATTACTAGATATTATTTTATAATTTTAAGAACTACTTATAAAAAAATATTAAAATCTTAGTTTTAAAACTGAAATAAATACTAAAATTTAATTTTATTTATCTTACTTATAGATAAAAGAAAATAAATATTAAGAATATTAAGAATACAAACTTCAGAATATATTTAAAAAAATAAAAAAATTAATACAGAAGATAAAAAAATAAAAAAAAATTAATAAAAAGAATAAAAAAATAAAGAAAGATTAATATAAAGAATAAAAAAATAAATAATAAAAAATATAAAAGTTAAAATATATTATATAAAAAAGAGATTTTAGTCTTTAGTAAATAATTATATATATAAAAAATTAGAAAGACTATATTAAGAAAAAAATAAATAATAAAATAAGATTTCGATAAAATAATATCTATTTTTAGTAAGATTTCGATGAGATAATATTTATTTTTAGTAAGATTTAAATAAGATTATACTTACTTATATCTTAGTTTATAGAGTAGAATAATTTTAATAACAGTTTAAATTATTATTATAAATAAATATAAATAGAGAATACAACAGTTAGTATAACTCTAAGATTAAAGTATATTATAATAATAAATAGTATAAAAACTACTTTAGATCTAGTAAAAAAGATATAATTTTAATATAATTTATTATTTATATAAAGATTAATACTTCTAGATTTAAAGAGCTTATAATTAGTCAGAACTTTATATAACTTTATTATAATTTTATATAACTGGAGCAAACCGCAGTACAACCACTATAACTTACCCCCTCGGCCCGCTATGTATATATCCCGGCATTATGGTAGGTAGGCTGGACATGGGCTGCCACAGTGCTTACAGCCATCAGGAACTGCAAAACAGAAGTTGTCCGTGAACATAGACTGCGTCATCCAGCTAGAACAAAGAGACTTCGACCATAACATTTTTCACAGTACAATGTAAGCCTACAGGGCTGATCCTGATCCTGATTCTCCGCCCGTGGACGGGGTCCTGAGGTGTCTTCAGGCACGCAGCCGCACGGGCCCAGCCGCTCGTATTCCCAAACAGGAATTGACGGCGCAGCCAATGATCAGCGAGGCTGGCGGCACAGCCTCAGGCACGGACGGACGCCGCCCCCCCCTGCGGCATCGGAGACTGGCCACTGCCACAAGGCTGAATGCACTCCAGCTGAGAGTATAGGTATATAAATGTCTTGAGATGTACGGTCACTTCTGCGACAGCAAATGTACCCCATATCTCTCTCATCATGTCTCAACCGCGATCCCTCAATGTCGACTTTACCAGCTGGACCGGCAAGCACCTGGAAGTCACCGAAGGGCTTCCCAACCAGCCCAACCAGAGCACTCTCGTCTACGCCGCCGACCTCAACTTCCGCAAACCGCATATGATCTTCCAGGCCACCGGGAGCGCCAGACTGCCAGCCACGGTGAACTTCCACTCCTTCTCCCGCTCCATCGATGTCAGCGTCAACGGCCATCAGATCGCCTTCAAGCCGCGCGGGCTGTTCAAGTACGAAGCTTCCTTCCAGTCACCGGCTCTCAACGGCCGAGTCCTCACCTGGAAGAACCCTAAATACATGAACCCGGCGTATTTGGAGTGCCGCGATGAGCACGACACCGTGGTCGCCACTTTCATCCCCAATCGGGGCTGGACAATGACCAAGGCGGGTCGCCTCGAGCTCGACCCACGGTTACCGAGCGGTCCGGTCACCGATGAAGTTGTGGTCACCGGCCTGGCGCTGGCCTACTATATCATCGTCCAGACCATTGCTGCTAGAGGGTCGTAGGCTGCAGCGGGTTGCAACCATACCATCCATGCACCAGGACGGCGCTTCCTCGCGTCTCATCCCAGACCGCCTATTTCTCTCGGGAGCATCCTCTGTTTATAATCATATGTCAAGCGTGTCTGTTTTGGATGATACCTCTGTGTTACTTCTTTGTTGATGGTGCAATGTGTTGGACGATGTGTGAGACTTGGAAATTGGCACGCCGCAGTACTCCCTCCCATCTACAAATATCAAGCTTTTGCCACGTATTGAAGCTCTCAGTTGTTTCCAACACACGGCCAATTCCCGAGCACGAGTTAGTTAACTTACAGAAAGTGCAGTGGCAAAGCATCCGGAGGCGCTTGGGTAGAATCGAGGCTTACTGTGGCTGATGCAGCGTGGCACAAGCACCTGCAAGGCGGGCAGTTTACCCCTCCTTTCCAAAGCAACCTTCGTATACTACCACACGACCCATTGAATCTGGGAGTATAAATCGGAGCCACGTGCCTAGGCATTGCCAGAGTACCTGTCAAAACTGTTTCAATGGAGATCATTGATTTTCTTCAGTCCAACGAGTTCAGCGACCGTGTGAAGAGACTCCTGGACGAACGTCATGTGCCAGGCCTTGCCCTGGCTATTGTTCACCACGGCCGCATCGCTTCAGCAGGATACGGGAGTGCGTCCTTCAATCCCCCACAGCCTTGCACACCAGACACCCTGTTCGATATTGCCTCTGCTTCCAAATCCCTGACCGCGGCCTCCGTGGCCTTGTTGGTCGAGGATGATGAGCAATACCCGGAGGTGCAGTACGACGCTCCTATGTCGGCTTTGTTGCCCGATGATTTTGTCCTACAAGATCCAGAATCAACCGCAGGGGTCACTGTAGATGATATCCTGAGTCATCGGACAGGCATGGCTCCGTGAGACTGACTCAACCAATACTGACGCACACCCGATAGTAGACTGACACCGATAGGCACGATTTCTCCTACCTCAGTCCGCGGGCGAGTGCCCCGGATACGGCGCGATCTGTCACCCGGAATTTACGACATCTGCCTCTCGCTGCCCCCATCCGATCCAAGTACATGTATTGCAACATGATGTATACCGTGGCAACGCATTTGGTCGAAGAGAGGACCGGATTATCCTTCGCCGATTTCCTGGAGGACCGCTTCTTCCGCCCGCTGGGCATGGCTTCCACCAATCTCCAGCCGCAACGAGCGCGCGATCGAGGACTGGGCGACCGTATCGCCACGGGCTACAGCTGGAAGGAAGAGCAGCGCGATTACCGTGGGTTTCAGACGCCAGATTGCCCCGAAGCTCAAGGAGCAGGCTCCATCATCACCAGCGTGAACGACTACATCCGCTGGGTTAAAGCCATGATGCATCGCGAAGGCCCGGTGACGGAGAGCCTCTACAAGGGACTTCTCAAGCCACGCTCCATTGAGGACCCGGGGGAGGAGGAACTCGCGCCACAGACCTCCTTCACCCTCTACGCGGCGGGGTGGGAGATCTACCATTACCGGGGACACGCGGTGGTCTGTCATGACGGCGCAGTCGCCGGCTTTGGCAGCACTCACTTTTTCCTGCCTGAGTTCCAATTCGGAGCCGTGATCTTGGGAAACTCAGACACGGCAATCCCGGTGGTCACCATTATGGCAAGGAAGTTGATTGACCTGGTTCTCCAAGTGCCTCATTCCGAGCGCCCTGATTGGCATAGCATTGAGTGGACCAGCTGGGAAAAAGATGATAACCCGAGCGAGACGGAGCTGCGCCAAAAGCTGTGCCCGGATGTGCGCGAGCCTCAGCCTCAGCACTTACCCCTGAGCGCCTACGTGGGCCGATATAGGAATTTGGGGTTTCATGAACTGACGGTCAAGGCTAAGAATGACCAGCTGTTTGTCGATGCGACCGATCGTTCCTTTGGGTTTGTACTGACCTTCGATCATGTCGGGGGACAGTCGAAGTACATCGCGCGCCTAGAAGATTATCTCGACGGATATGAGGTTTTGATTCCTGCTGAATTTGTTTTGGAAAACGGTAAAGCTGTCAAGCTTGGGTTGGGGCTGGAAGAAGAGATGGTGTGGTTTGCGAGGGTGAAGAAAGGTAGTGATGCCTGAGGCAGGAGGAGGAGATCCCTAAGGCATCCACTGGGCTGAAGCCTGAGGCGAAAGGAAAACATATGCCTGAGGCCGACACGGGGCAGGTGTCGGAGGCGGAAACGGGTGGCAGTCTTTGTTCACTTCCCCGATATTGCATCAGCCTGGAATAGCCACTTTGGAGTCATGCTTCGACTGCCCACCGAACCCGTCATTCCTCATCACGTATACTTCGTTCCGTCATAATAGCATCACGATTGACATCTGTCCTGACACCCTCCGGAGGCGGGGCCTCTTCTGCACCCCTAGCTTGGTGGTCATTTGGATCCAAGAGGGTTCAGAACTTGAGACTAAATATGGCTCGCAGGGCTGAACATGTCCCATATAAAGTGTAAAAATGGTCTGTGGGTCAGGTGCTGTCCACATTCACTGGAACCACGCTAGAACTTTATGGCACCATCCCCAAATCTGCTGGTCATGAGCTCGCTTTCGCTGCTTCAATCCTCGTGACACGAAAGCGAGCTTCACCTCCCCGAAAACTCTGTCGTCAACCGCCTTCCTTCATCACATCTACGTCAAGGGCAGGCATATAAGAACTCGATGGCTCCGCTCATGCCATCGAGAACCATCAACGTACAGTCGGACAGTGTTATCAGTGACTCACGATGCCTCTCACGCAAGAAACATTCGACTTTCTCTTTCACCATGTCGTTCTACCCCCAAAGCTACCACAGGAGCATGACGAAGATGAAACAGAGAATGGAGTGCCTCAAGAGAGGGAACTGCACGAGTATGTTCTGGCAGTTCTCCAGGACTACCTCAGCAAGAGCCCGTCGGAATCCAGAGCGGGGTTGAATCTCACTCATGGGATGCTGCAGAACTGGCTGGAGATCCAGAAACCAGCTGGGCCCTGCGAACAAGCTCTAGCGCAGAAGCTATCCGACCTTCGACTCGATGGTACAGTGACAGGTTAAGCTTGCCGGAGGTTGGCTAATGTGAGAACTAGGCGCCATCGCTGTCTATATTCGCGCCCAAAATTGCGGTTGGATAGGATTCCATGATACAACGCAGAAAAAAGTCATCTTCGATGCTTTTGAGGCATCACCGCTTGCGAAGGATGTGCTGTCTGCCCAAGGGAGCCTACTTCGCCGTTTCCCCGGACAGAGTGTGGCTATACCCAGCGACAGGCTGAGCGAGGCGACGTTCTGTTCCTGGCTGGCAAGGGACCTGACAAGGCTTTCCACTGAGGTTGTGGACGAGATGAGTCCAACTTCTACGAAGGCCGGTAGAACGCTGCCAGAGGAGAGAGATACTGCACATCCTGGTCTGGTTACTGAGTGTCTGATGACCCAACTTCTAGCTTTCGGCGAACGAAACAAGTGGCCGTCATTCGAGAAGCATATGCGTGATGAGGTCAACTGGAAGAGTAGCAAGCTCCCCTGGCGACGATCGCCTTATTGGTTTGTCATGCGCGTTGCCCTGCAGACGATTCTTCGTCGCGCCTTCCCCGAGGACGAGGGGCAATTGCAGTTCAAAAATTTCATGCTCTACCTCGTTGCAAGGCTCGGACTCCAGGCCACAAACATGCGTCCAACCGTCTCTGCCGACCAACTGGAGATAATTCGCATGAAGATCGCTCGTCGGACCTGTAAGTTGCAGAGTGCCGCCTACGAGTTCGTTGCGAAGCAGGCTCACTCCACTGTGAGGGTAATCCTGAAAGCCCTGCAAGATATACAGGCCACTATCCGCAAGTCCGATCGAGTCGTTGTACCACAAGCATTTCAACACACCTCAAAAGACCTTCAAATGTCTCTCAAAAACTGTTCGGAGTATCTCCGAAATGCGATGACACGAGCGCCCAGCCAAGTACAAACATCCCAGTTCAGTCGCACCTATCCCGCTCGAGAACCGCGTAACGCACATGGACTTCCTACAGTTCAGGAGGACAATCTGCCCACCATATTCGATTGCGAACGCTGGGTAGAATATGAGCTCGGTGGCTGGACGAATATCTTGACACCATCAGAGAGTCTCAGCTCCGCCCTAGCCTCGCTGTTCGGAGACTATTATGGGCGTGCGCGTGCGATCTACGCTGACAATCCGGAAGCCGTGTCAATAATGGTACTGACCATGCTGGAACTGTGGATGGCGCTCGATCAAATGTGCGTCAGACTTTGCCCGCTTCTGGCAGACTACTCTCCAGAGATACCGACGAATTTCCTCGAGCCACTGCTCTTACCACAACGTTCGCAAATGGAGAGGGCATACAAAGTCGAGGACTACATTCGAAAAAGACACAGAGATGCAGGTCAATACCCTAGTATTCTCCAGGATCCGATGCCTCAATGCTTTGGGGCGCGCTACTATGATGCTTCTCAAAAGCACCAGCAGCTGCGGTTACGGATCGAAGAGCACGCTCGACGTCAGCTCGAGAAAAAAAGGGACGAATGGTCGGAAAAGTCGGTGAAACACAGCAATCTGCTTAGAGAAGCCGGGAGACTCGGGTGCGAATTCTATTGGTCCTACGATGGTTATCGAAGACACAGTATCAGTTGCAAAAAATGTTCACTGGAAAGGCAAGCCGCTGGTATAACTATCAACATCCATGAATGGCCGCTCCCCGAGAATGAAACTACTCTGAAAGCTGTGGTCTTCGAGATAGACTGCCCTCGCTGGCTCGCCGCATGGCGTGACATAACGTGGAAAATGACACAAGATCTTGGTAGATCCGGGTTCAGCGCAGGGGTAGCTGTGGAGGAAGATATTCTCCGATACAGCGAAACACGACCCTTTATCACAGGCTTGGGTCAACGCCTGACCATGGGCTCTACTGCAAAGTCATTTCTACGCACACACTACAACGGGAGAAGCTTTCCCGCGAGATTTGACGAAGTAGCACTGCCAAACGGGCTTCGGTTCAAGCTGTTAGACAAAGATTCGCGTATCTGGATCACCGACCAGACAGAGGCGTCTGCTGTGAAGCATCTATGCACTTTGCGCTTGAGGGAAGACGTCTATTGCAATCTTCAATATGCATTGAAATCGTCCAATCATTCCGAGAACAAGGTCTTGGCCGACCAACAGATATGTCACAGCGCCCTGAGTCTGCATGAATTTGTTGCCTTTGGTCGTCTCCGGGCAGGCGAGCGTGTGCAATGGTACAGTATAGTCCGTGAGCTTGCATCGTGTAATCTCTCCATGGATAGTCCGTCGGTAGGGCTTCTATTTCGTCAGGCAGCGTGGGAGCTGGGCACCTGGAGTGCCAGTACAGACTTGAGAGAGGCTCACCGAGTTTTCAGTGACCGAGACTTCGGGAATCGACTGTTGGAGACTCTAGAGCATCAGCTTGGATCGATTGAAGGAAATTGGAACAAGTTGAACCATCTCCAGACCTTGGTCGTACTTGCGCTTCGAGCGCTAAGCCTCTCTGCTGAGGGTCAAACATCGGATCACGCGGCCAGCTTCTTACGTCGTTGCCGAAAGGTTGCGATGACATGGGCTGAAGATCTCAACGAAAGCCTGGATCTTCAAATTGGCTCCAGGATCCAGACGCATCGGTCATTACTTAGCCAGGTTGGACAAGTTTGCCAGCTGACCTACGCTCTGAAGCCACGACACCAGTGCCTAGTGCTGGAAACCCCAGAGGATATTTTCTATCTCGCTCGCTCCTGCATTCTCGTATTTGAAAACACACCTTCAGGCGAACGAACTAAGTCTCAGGCGTGGATTCAGACAGGGCGAATCCTCCATGAGGCTGAGGAGCGCAGCCGTACATTGATCACCCAAGACCCTTCGGGTCTCACCAATGCAATCCACAAAAGCGTGCCGAAGATCACAATTACCGACCCTTGGACGTTCGGCCTGGGAAGCTCAGCAAGATGGGCCGTGAACTATACCTGCACCGATGGAGAGCAAAAGCAGCAGAAGGTGCATTATGATCTCCTAACCGGAGAGCTCTTGGTTGACAATAGCCCACCTGGTCGTCTTCCAGACGAGTACAGTAACACCTCGTTGTATAGACACATCTTCGGATCGGTGAGTACCGGGAATAAAACTTGACTCGTTGCTTCTTGAAACAACAGTGAACTAACGACCCAATTTAGCGAGTCCTAAAAGTCCTTCCATCCAGTCTGGTTGGCTTCAGGTTCATGGCGGTCCGCAAATTCGGTGACTTTCAGGTAAGCTTTCAACATGCAACCACGAATCATAGCTTACGAAGTCTTTGAGGTTCACTTCATGATTGAAGCCGGAGAGCTCATTATTCAGGCTGGGCATTGGGGGGGCTCTTTATCGCCTGATCCCCCCCGGAAGGCTTGAAGGTGACTTTCCACATAGTCTCACCACCAACCATGCGCACTGGCTTGACCTGAAAGAGACGGTCCTGGAGTTTCGTCCTTTTGATGAGGCCTGGCAGCCTCAGGAGAATTACTGGGGCTTGTGCTTTTATCGGGTGGAAACACGACTCTCGGTCATGCAACGGGGCAATGCTACCATGGTTGACATCCGCAGCCAGCTTTATCACGAGCTGTCTCGAATCCTGAGCACGCTTGACGAGCCGAAACACATGGTTGTGTATCTGGATTCTGACCAGTCTATTCAAATCGAGATGGTTAGATTACGCCTACGATTCTTCATCAACGCAGAGGGTGCGCTGCAGTCTCGCGAGCTGAGCGCCGTGGTAGATAGTGACCAGGACATTGGCTGCTTCTACGGGCTGCGGAACAAACTGATTATACGTGACACGCAAGATCAACGGCATCGGTCTGTGGTTGTGCCGTTTGGAAAAGTCATAGCAGTCAAGAAAAAGCACAATTCAATCGTCCATATCGAACCCTTGTCAGAATCGCCGCGTATTGGATATTTCCGGTATTCGCTGGACCGATACTTGCACGTTCTTCGTGGGCCTCCAGACATGCAGGCCACTCTTTACCAGGCTTATGTTCATGCCATGACGGGCTTTGTGCTACCAGATCCTGCCACGCATCGATCTGGAACAGCCGAGGCTCTGCGGATCTTACGGCAGGCCCAGCTTCGGTCAACTATGCCGTTGAGGTCAAGTTTTCTGGAATTACTACGCTACCTGGCGAGACTGACTCCCTTGCGGGCGTATTATCCGGCACATCTCGAAGTCATGCAATCGGCCGACTGGACCAATGACTTAGGACAGATGGCACAGCATGATGACTTTCTGGTTTTAGTAACTCAGATCTTGGATCATGCGGCAGCCTTTTCTGAATTTCACCCATCCAGCGATACTAAAACGACCACGGGATTTCGCGATGTGCGAAATAGGGGGGCTCAACATCTCCTCGAGAGGGCGCGGTCTCGTCATAGTCACTTTCGCTGCTCTGAATTCGGAGGAGCATCTCAGACCACGGCGCCGCCACCGTCGTTACATTATGCGTCTCGTGACCGGGGAAGCGGAAGTGATCGAAGCGGTCGTGTGTATGAAGTCGCTTCTCTGGTTCGAGACTGGTCGTCGCATGGCCTTCACTGCCCGGACCTTTACTCAACGGTGTCCGGTTGGGGCCATGTCCAGGTCGGGCCTCTCCCTCTCAAGGACTATACATGTACTCAGCTTCTGCAGTTGTCGTTTCCAGATACATGGGGTGCAATCTATGAGTACTGTCGCTCGACAAATAAGGAAAACGACGCCTATAATCTGATGTCGTTATTCTCCATGATTGCCTTTCAGAAGACGCCCTAACTGACAAACATCATCCCATTGCTTGCGATCGCCTTCTCTAACCGATTCTCCGACATCGCAGCACCGATATTTCCTACAGATGAGTCCGATAAGCTTCCTCTAGGGCGCGGCGAAAACTTCCTTGCAGGGGAGATAAAGCTTGCACTCAGAGAAAATTGCAAGTCATTCGAAACGCCCGAGCGGAGGTGGCGAGATTTGTGGGCAAAAGTTGACAGGGAAAGAACCCAATTCTACAAGGAGATAGACCATGGGGTCCAAGAATGTTTGCAGAAAGTAGAGGATCAGTGGCCATGCGATGGACCGAAACTGCCTTGGGTAGCACACATGGATCATTCACTTGCCTCTGCAGCGTGTGCCCGTCTCTGCACAACGTGGAACCACAATCGCATCTTTCTCATCTTTCTTCGCCGAGTTCAAGATCGGCTCAACTCCCACGGCGGAGTCGCAAGAGCTCCCTCGCAGCTGCCCTCGGAACCATCGCACCCTGTTTCTGCAACCAGCCCTGCATTCAGGCTTCCTTCGTTACTGGATAGAGTACGATCTTGTTTGCCGCCCTCAGCCCAATCATTGATAGCATCTATCCAGTTCTCCAGACCACGGATAGATGATCATCACTGTGACAGTAGCACACTTGAGCTTCGCAATGTCGTCGAGGAGCTACGCGACTCTCAGAGCCACACTCGAAATGAATTGGGGGTGAGGTTACGTGAGAGCTTTGAAGCTATGGTGAAGCGAGAAACTGCCCTGTTACCGGAGTTGCTACTGGTGTCAAGGGAGGTACTGGATTCGCATCGGAGGGATTTGATACAACAATGCGACGATTGCTGGGCAGCAATCAAGGAGACACTGTCAACCACCAAAAACCTCTGTGAGGCCGTGGCACAATCTATTCTTTGGCCAGCAGTCACACCCTTCACGATGACTTCGCTTCTGGTAATGAAGCACTGGAAGTCGGTGCCACAGTCATGGCAGAGCATTCTGCTTTGCCTTGCTCAAAGCATTGCCTCGCTTCAGCGATGTGAACGAATGTTGGTATGCTGGGATCGTCATGATGTTGAAGGATTTTACAAAGAAGCTGAGGTGTCCCGATGTGAGAACTGGGACCCTGTAGCACATCCTGAATGGCTACTATTCGAACTCGAAAACCACATAACAATCCGAGGCCAACAAGCGGACATTGCCCAGCGCCTGATCCAACCTGATCCTCCGGGAAACGCGGTCATACAGCTCAACATGGGAGAAGGGAAAACCACGGTCATCACACCAATGGCTGCGCTGTGTCTGGCAGATGGCTCAGAAATCCCTCGTATCATCGTTCCCAAGCCGCTCTTGCGACAGAGCTGGAACCTGCTAACGCAGCAGTTGGGTGGAATCTTGGGTCGACCAGTTTACCAGATACCGTTCTCCCGTGAGACGTCTATCCACAAGGGAATGATCCGAAATCTGAGAACCATTTACGATGAGTGCAAACAGTCTCGGGGCATTCTACTCACCCTGTCAGAGCACATTTTGTCGTTTCGTCTGGTGGGCTTAGATCTAGTGAGCAGAGACTTGGCCTTGGCGCAAGAAGCCATCCAGCTTGAGGGATTTATCCAGCAGACCTGCCGTAACATCATCGACGAGAGTGATGAGATTCTGGATCCGAAGTTCCAACTGGTTTACACTATGGGAACTCAGCAGTGCCTTTACGGCAGTAGCGACAGGTGGCAGATGGCCCAGAGCTTACTCACACTGGTCGAGGACCAGGCGAGCGAACTGCACTCTCAAACTCCGACCTTTTTAGACCTGGAGCGGTGCGGTGTCCGCTACCCGATAGCTCATTTTCTAAAACCGGGGACTGTCGAGATTGTCATTGAGTTGATATCGCAGACCCTGTTTGAAGATGGCCTTCCTGGCCTTTCTCTTCACTGTTGGCCGCAAGATATCTACGAGAGCGCATGCAGGTTTGTCTCTGCCACTTCAATAACTTCCCAAGACGAAAGGACTCTCCGAGGCGCATTTGGGGAAGGTGTGATCATGAACAGGTTGCTTGTGCTACGCGGTCTCCTGGCTCATGGTATCCTCCAGTTCGCTTTATCGGCGAAACGCTGGAACGTTGATTACGGTCTTCACCCCTCGAGGTGTATGATGGCTGTGCCCTTCAGAGCCAAGGGAGTGCCATCGGAACATGCCGAGTTTGGGCATCCAGATGTGGCCGTGACTTTGACGTGTCTGAGCTATTATTACTCTGGTCTCTCCATGGAACAAGTAAAACAGTGTTTTCAGCTTCTGGGCAAGGAAAACGACCCTGGCGCTGAGTACTTGAAGTGGATAGCCCGTGACAAGTCAGCCCTGCCCGAGGGTTTACGTTCGCTTACGGGGGTAAACTTGGATGATACCAAAACACTGCATGAGATCCTCTACCCGCATGTCCAGTATCAGAAAGCAATCCTTGACTTCTACTTGTCTCGGGTTGTCTTCCCCAAAGAAGCCAAGGAGTTCCCATTCAAACTCAGCACTTCAGCGTGGGATTTGCCCTCCAGGCCCCATCAACCACTAACCACAGGGTTCAGTAGAACAAATAAAAATCAAACACTGCTCCCCGCCTCAGCCCCTCAGCGTGATCTGCCGAATCTGCTACACACCAATGCCATGGTGCTTGAGATTCTCTTACGCCCGGAGAATCGGGAGTGCATTCAAGCGCAATCCCAGCATGGCCAGCAGTTGCGAGCAGAGGAGCTGATTCATCTCATCAGTAACCAGAAGCAGCCAATCCGCGTTGTTATTGACGTGGGTGCACAGATACTGGAGCTCACCAACGAAAGCGTCGCCAAGCAATGGCTTTCACAAACCTCAACAGATGATGCGGATGCAGCGATCTACTTTGATGACAATGACGAATCAGTTGTCATTGACCGGGAGGGGCACGTCGAGAGGCTTCTGTCATCGGCCTTCTGTCAAAGGATGGAGCGGTGCCTGGTGTTCTTGGATCAACAGCATTCCCGAGGGTTGACCTCAAGCTTCCATCGAATTACCGAGCTGCTGTCACTTTGGGTCCACGGTTGACCAATGCCCGACTGGTACAAGGTAAATGAAATGATCCACGTCTCATAGGCTACGTTACTTAGCTGACTTGTGGGACACATAGCATGTAACCGGATGCGCAAATTGGGGAATGGACAGTCGGTGGTGTTCATCATACCCCCGGAGGTCAGTCATACTGTAGGCGCAGCAGGAAACTCAGTCAAGTCGGTGGATGTGATCCAATGGGCCCTCAACCAGACAGCTGATGCATTGGATACTCTGGGTCCCTTGTGGGCTTCACAAGGTCTACAATATCATGCGCGCGTCTCCGCTTGGGACAGACTTTCATCGGAAGGCCGGACGTTGCACGAAATGATTCAGGTCATTCAAGAGCCCGAGGCCCAAAGTCTGTCGGAACTATACGCTTCTTGGTGCACACCAAGACACAATAGTCTGGTAGACTATCTTGATAAATCTGACCCTATGGTCCAGAGCCTACTGTTGCGCGTCAGCGAGGACCAACGGAAAGCCCTGCTACATGAGGAGCAGGAACGAGAGATTGGCCATGAGGTTCAACGAGAACAGCAGGTCTTTCGTCCTCCCAAAGTACCACCCGCGTGTCATTATGTCCATCCCGACATACGGTACTTCGTCACCCATGGAGCCTTCCCCAGCGGTCGTATGTCCGAGGTCGAGCCCGCATTCCGCATCTTCCACCATACTTCAGCCGGACGGTTCAAGTTTCCTGAAGGTTTATGCCCATTACTCTATGCAACCAAGGATCATATTCGTACCGTCACACACGTCGCCAACAACGTTGATGAGAATTTCCTCAAACCTGCGCACTGGATTCTGTCAAATGCACACAACTCGAACTTGCTCATCTTGAGTCAGTATGAAGCAAATGAGCTTTTGGACGACATCCGTCGTTCTTGGAAGACAAAATTACACCTCTACGCCCCCCGGCGGTCGAAGACAATGCGAGCCTTTGAAGGACTGGACCTTCTTACCATAGGTGCCCGGTTTGTCAGCCATCGAAGCCATACGGATACATTACAAGATTTGGCATTTTTCGCCGGAAATTTGTATTTCGAGTCCTACCTGGCATACAAAACGTTCCGTGCTTTCTTGGGGCTAGTGACCGAACGGTCTCGGAATGTGCCAGCTAAGGAAGTGAGTGTTGAGGGCTTTGTCACCCCGCAAGCAAGAACGGAATGGCCGGTTGGATCGCCGTTTACGTCCACGCCTTTGCCTTTCTTGGGCGCCGTGCTGAATATTCGAAGCAAGGGGCATGGGTATCTTCAGACGCATGTTGGGACAATACTGGAAGCCGTTCCGCTTGGGCCATCTTCTTTCGAAAACTCGCATGTTGACAGTGGTTCACAGCCTAAAGTCTCTGTATCCTGGCTCCGAACATCCTGCAACATTGCTTGAACCAGGACCTATCCCATTGCTGTTCCTGCCCTAGTCATGATTGAAGGCGAGTCGCTTAGCTGAATGGCAGTGAAGAGGCAGAAGTGGGGGTGTGATTGTTCCAACCGAAGATTGAAGAGGGCTGCCATTCGCTTTGAAGAATACAAGCAGTCCTGATTAGGAAATAGTCGGTTCAACCTTTTCATACTAGTCTTTAGTTTTAACTGAATTGAACTCGATGATCTCTTCTCAAAGCGGACCTTTTAGTGCTTATCCCGTGGGGCATCCAAGCAAAGTCTGACAGGGTTCTTCAGCGGGTCTCTGAGAGGCAGGGTGTCCAGTGAACAAGTCTTAATCGTCACCAAGGATGTGAGGAACAGTATAAGTAGAAGAAAGAGGCGGAGGACCGACGGAGCAACCGGGACAGACTTGGAGAGGAGCTCCGTCCCCGGAGGCGGAAGAGATCCTGGAGTATGTCGCTGAAGGAAAGAGAAGACAAGAGAAATTGGAATGTCTGGGATCGGATCGACAATGGGAAAGATAAGTGAATTGTTTAAAAAATCGCGATGTTCATTGCTGAACCGGCCCAAGTAAGTCCGTCCTGAGTCTAGCTAAGCTTCGAACACCAGGATAGAGTTGGGAAAGCTCTCGCAGTCCTCTTGGAGCCACTCCTCGAGCATTAGCAATTGGGACCACAAGCTCTGCTGCGCATCCACGATTTGATTGTCAGCCTGGCCCACCATCAATCTGCCGAGAAACAGCTTCTCATGAAACAAGTCATCAGGGTCGCTCTGGTCATAGTAGACATGACTATTAGGGAGGACGAAGGAGGCTAGGGCAAAAGCGCCGGAGCCACTGGGGACATCTTCTTCGGGATGATGATCCAGCGGGGTTTCGTAGTAGAACCCGACTTTATGATTTCCCCAGAAAACCTTCGCACCGTACGGCTCAGAGGGCGCCAATGGCTCCTCACGCTTCTTTTTCCACGCTGCACGGGTCAGTTCCTGGGCGACTGCCTCCCAATCCTCGCCACAAGTCTCAGGTTTGAGAGAGATGAGTACCATGCGATCCGTCGCCAGCCCTACGCTGGCTACCCCAAGTTGAGTATCACTTATTTGAGGCATTTCCACGTGTGTCTGGATGTATCAAATCCTTTTTCGTAGATCTGGGATCAAAGTCTAGCTCTCAAAGTTCTATGAAGGGAAGGGCTTGTTCCTCTGGAGTAGATGATGGCCTAACCGAGGGGTAGGGTTAGTATTTATAGCCAAGCGCCAGGGTGCACCAGTTCGAGATCAGAGAGATAAGAGACCTTGAAGCTCTCGTTCTTTGTTATGGGTCAGCTCGGGAGGCAAGTGAGAGAATTTTTTTACGTCCCACCAGAGGAGAATGGAATCTTGGAGCGCGTCCTCGTTCTCCCCAGGAACGAATTGAAAATACCCGAATTGAACAATAATAGAAGAAAAACACCAGAAAGAGGAAGGCCAGCTACGGTCATCTTCGGAGAATAACGGCGTGGAACAAAGATCAGAAGATTGAATGATATTAGATCAAAGGACTAATCAACTGCAAGTCAGGGCAACTAGGTTTTCAAGGATGGTTTTTTGAGGTCAGGCGGATTGTTCCATCCTGTCTCTTGTAGACCACCAGCCAGTCACTATCAAAGGGCTTGCACCCTACCAGGTCGTCAGATGCGACGATTTGCATCATCAACCGTGATTCAAGGTCCAACTCTGACACGGGCGCACATTGCGCACAATTATCGGTGGCATCGGTGGCATACATCTTCCGGAGAAAGGCGGTTTATGCTCGTAAGGGCCACAATCGGGGAACCGGTGAAAGACAGAGCCACCAGTGCCTTTCAAAGGGAAAGGAGTCAGGGCCAAGTCGCCTGGGCCCCGAAATAGAAGCCGAGCTGGTTATCACACCGGACCATCGCTCCATAAGGCCCCAGATAAGTAGCCTCCGCAGATGACCTCAGCCGGCCAGTCCGATTTGCGTCGATGGTGGCTCGTTCACGCTTCTTTTGCCAAGCAGCAGAGGTGACCTTCTGGCCGATCATCCCCCAGTCTTGCCCACACGCTTGGGGTTTAGGCGGATGACGATAATCCGACCGAAGGTGTATTGGACCAACCCGCATTGCGTTGGATCGAAATTGGGCACCCCGTATGGTATATCTTTAGATTGGGTCAAGGCCTGGTTTTTGAGTTTACCCATTATGGCTGTGGTGTTTTGATGAGGGTTGATTCTAGACTTTACTCTAGGGTGATGTTGTAGAGATGGCTTCATGGCTTAATGGCTTGATGGCCTGAAGCTAATTGTGTCCAGCACGAGGATGGTTGTAGTACTCATACCCAGCAGTCGAGGCTTATGATGGTGGACTTGAAAGATTAGAACATATGTAGACTGCACGTAGATGGTCTGTGATGCAATTATACTTACTTTGTGGTAGATCGCCTCTCAGGCCATCTTATAAAGGGAGGTACATGAGATACTTAAAGAAAATGGTCATTCACAAAGTTAGTCTCGGATTCCTGCCAACATCATTCATTGACCATGTATCAAAAGGTGGTATAAAGGAGCAAGACAACCAAAGATGACAATGATTGGATGAATGAAAGGTGCAGGCACAATGACACTGAACAATAGAGCTGAGCTTCGGTTTGAAAGGTCCTCCCAACAATGAACTTGTACAAAGAAGCTCATCAGCTTATCTCTTTTTGCCATACCTACTTTCGATAGTACTGACAAGAATGTACGTGCACAAAGAATGCTTTCCCGCGGGTCAGACAAGACGTGTGACTCGAAGATAATGCTCCTTGAGGGGGTTTGTGGTTTGGCATGGGCTGGAGGTAGTTTGATCTAGTCAGTGCACCGGATATAAATCCTGGACCGAGTCAATGTGTCTCGAGCTTGGGGCAGGTTCTTGAGAAGTTTGGCGAGGATTGATTGTACAGACCCACGGCAACATCATACGTCCTACGAAGATTTGCAGGGGTGATATGCTTCGTCTTACAAGAGCCTCAGAGCTCAAATCCAAATGGGAAGAGGAAGAATATCAAGTCTCAAGAGGAGGTTCTATCGAGGATGGAAATGGATATGAAGGTGGCAAGTAGGTAGGGTTGGTAAACACTGGACAGTAGGGTTGAACTGCACACACAAAGCAGCAGAGTCCAGAGTGTACTAAATGTGATCTGGACAAATGGATTTTAAAGATTACAAAGCAAAGCTGTTTGCAAAGATAAGAACATGCATCAAAGGTTCAGTATCATTGAAATTAGGTAGTGGATATTCTAACTAAGGGGTACCAGATTCCCCTACAAGGCTCTCGACTCCACAGTGATCCTTGTAGAAGACCTCGAATCCTAAGAAGGGCTTGTGGGTAAGCTCGAAGCAGTAAATATCGAAGATCTGCATCCCGGCCCGTCTCACCAACTCATGCTCTAGGGTAACCCTGGTTATCCGAGTACATCCTGCGAATGAAAGGGTAGTAGAACCCTGGCAAAGGGCTAGGTTACGTAGGAGGATCGTCCCAGATCCAACGAGTCAAGGTAGGCGCATCGGCCTCGGCTGAGTCCGAGGTCTCGATGTAGAACTGGGAGTCTTGGTCTTCACACTCGACAACCACCCCATATGGTCCAGTATAGCACTTCTCGGCACTGCATTTCTGACGCTTCCTCTTAATCGCAAGCCTGGCGAGACGCTCGCCGATGAGCTTCCAGTTGCCGCCAACTGTCCGAGGGTTGAGAACGAGCAGAATGATTCGAGCATCTGCGTGATACCGGCCGCCACGACAGTCAGCCACGCCCCATTCTGTCTGATCAAAATCAGGTTTCGAATCCCTGGAGCGATGAAGCCGGTTGATATGGAAGCCAGGTTGAGAAGACATCATAGTGGTTGTGTCGTTGAACGTGTTGGTTCTGTGTTTGAGGGCGCTGTTTTGAAGGTGAATTGAGAGCCCAGAGTGTGAAGACAGTTGATTCAAACGGGATATTCGCCAGGATTTTATACCCATCCATGGGACCCCTGGGACACCTGTTATTGACTATACAAAGCTCTAAGTATTGCCTTGTGTTTGATCCGTTGAAAGCTTTTACAAACAGGGTCTTAAAGAAACGTCCTGAAAGGACCGTCAAAGAACCAGGATGGACTAAGAATCATGCGTCGATCGATCAGGCAAACGACCTGCTTCCCAGACAGAAAGACAAGGGATCCCTCTAGTCTATGTCAGGACTCTGCCAGACGTGGTGTGGTCGAACAATGGCCTCCCTCTTTGTTTGTAGCCCGCGGATCCCCGGCCGCGTGAAAGATATAAATCCACTGCTTTGTTCCAAGACAAACATGGCATTGTTCTCCCATCTCCCTCACATCCACAAAGATGTCTTTCACTGTTCATCCTAGGCTTCTCCACCTGACTTCTCTTTCTCCTGAACAACGCAGAGAGCGGGAGAAGCCGGTGGTGATGGTGTCGCTAGAGGATGAAGCTTACCCCTTGGTCACCTGCGGACTATGTCGGGCTCACCACCACGCAAATCCGCGGGCGCGATTCTGGCAGTGCTGGCGACGGAGCTGCCAACGCACCTGGCACACCCAGTGCATTGGTCGGTTGATGGCAGAGCAGGCCCTCGCCTTCGGATGTCCCGCTTGTGGCTCGGGGTGGAAAATCGGCAGTCATCCCAGTGATCCCCTCGAAGCCGTCCACCACGGTCCGGCGCATCGTCACGACTATTGCTATCATCAGGAGACTACTGGCGTGTGGATTTGCATGTATGAAACTGGGGGAGTCGTTTGTAGGCGGCGGTTCTTCAGTGAGCGCACCCTCCGGATGCACCATCGGCTGGAGCATATGCTGCTATTTCGAGTCAATTACTGATGCCTCTGTAGATGGCGTCCAGGTGACCCGCATTTCCGTCGTTCTCACGGTGGCCCGTTAGAGATACCCGCACGAGAATCTACATCAAAGGCTAATATAAACAAAATGAAGCTTTCATTATACAACACAACCTTACTAACTGAAGAAACCATGAAAATTTACTAGCTAAGCCTGCGAGACGAGCGCACCCTTCCAGTTCTTCCAGAACTTGCTGGCCGAAGCGAACATGATGGCAATGACGCCCATCACCTCGTTATCCTCGTCGCAGTCCGCCGTTACTCCGACATGACCGTGGCTGACGTGCTGTTCCTCCGCCTCCGAATCCTCCAAGTTGGACACATACTCGGGAGGCGAGGGCAGCTCAACCTTGACCATCTTGGCCACGCTGGGAGTGCCCTTGGCATCCATGGCAAACAGCATGTACCATCCCGGCAGGATGACACCAGGATCCGCGGGAAGACGAGCGCTGTATTGCAGATGACCCACACGCTTGAGGGTGTCGAGAGGAATGCGACGCTGGTCGGTGTTGACCGTGTGGGTGGTGGTTCCGACACGAACCAGGGAGGCCGTCTCAATGAAGTCGTCGGTCTTGAATCGGATCTGTTCGCCGACGGTGACGCGTTGTCCGTCGGAGATGCTGGTGATCTGCGGCCGACGAGCTGGGTTGCCGTTCTCGTCGAACAGGTAGGGAGGCGAGTAGATCTCGGCGTCGTAGTGGTTGGCCGTGCAGTTACCACACAGCCCACCGCCGCCGTTCAGAACCGTCGCGTCGGGCAGCAGCATGGAGATACTGTGATAGACGCGCTTGATGTTGTTGCGGGTCAACTCGTGGAAGGTGTCGGTGGCAGGGTCGTAGAGCTCCGGGGTGAAGTTGATGTCGCCCTCGTGGAAGGGCTTGCCCCAGCTCTGCCCTCCGGCAATGAAGACGGTGCCATCGGGCAAGACCACCGAGGTGTGGAAGACACGTTTGTAGTGCATGCCCCCTTCGCCGTCTCCCTTGGGACCCTTGCCCGCGACCACCACCTCCGGGTCCTTGTAAGCATCGCCTAGGGTGATGAGGTGAGCGTTCTTGGAGCCGTTGGAGCCGTCATAGTGACGTTGACCGCCGAAGGTCAGGATCTTTCCTCGCGTCGCATCGTACATGACGGCGCTGCCCGACATGGAGTCGTGGTCCTGGCCACGCTCCCCGGCCTCTTCCCACGAGCCCCGGACGCGGCCCTTGCGATCCGTGTCGTCCACGTTGTACCAGTGCATCATCTTGCTGGGCCCCGCTTGGAAAACGCTGGCCTTCTTCCAGCCAAACAGCCAGCCGTGGTTGTCGGCACGCCAGGCTCCCAGACGATCATCGGTCATCATGGGCTCGACCTTGGCGTTGCTGCGCGTCTCCCAGTGCGCGTTGGGTCCGGGGTAGTAGACCTCGCCGTTCTTCTCGACCTTGTCGCCGCCACTCCAGGACCCTCCGATCACGAAGATGCGACCGTCGGACAGGGTGGTGGACGACTGGTAGCCACGGGGGGTCTGCATGGCGGGGCCCTTGTTCCAGGCGGTGCCATTGTACACGCTGGTGCGACCCGAGTCGGCGCCTCCGCTGACCACGATGTTGCCATCGAGGTCCATCGAGGTGCCGGGGCAGAACATATCGTGCTTGGTCTCGAAGACTTCACTCTGCGTGATGATGCCGCTGCGGTTCATGGTGGTGGTCAGCGTCTTGCCCCCGGGGGAGGCGAAGAACTGATCGTCGGCCCAGGCTGACCACATGATGATATTCCCATGCTGCTCGACGGCGGACGAGACGGGGACAATGGGAAGATCCAGCGTGGGACCCCAGACACCACCCGTGCTGGGGTCGGCCTCGGGGAACGTGCCCTCGATATAGGCGTAGACGGCCATGTTGGAGATGGAGACCTGCCCGTTTCTCGTCTGACTGCGGGGGTGGGACTCGGTCTCCGCCACCAGTTTGACAAAGCGAGCGGGGGTCGGGATAAAGGCGGACATCTTGGGGCTCTTGTTGGACCCCCAGGTGCCGTAGGCGACCTCGGTCCAGTTGTTTCCATCGGGCGACAGCAGGATGCGGTGCTCCCCAATCTGGCCCTCTTCGGCCTCCAGGCGAGGCAGCATGGTCACGCCCGAGACATAATGCTCCTTCCGCAGGTCAATGCGGATCCAGGAGGGCTCTTGCTCGTCGGGACTGCTGCTCCAGTAGCGGTCGGTGCGGTCGTCGATGGCATACTCGCAGTTGTGGGCCTTGTTCTGGCTGGAACACTTCACCTCCCAGTTCTGGGAGGCATCATCGGAATTGGTCTTGGGGATGAGGTATGAGTCCGCCGGCGGCGATTGATACTTGACAATTCCCGTGGACTGCTTGGCAATTTCAATCTCGTCCGCCTGGGAGGACTCATAGGCATATTCAGGGGGCATGAAGGCATCGACGGCGACTGCCCCAAGAAGGAGGCCCGCCGCCAACCGGAACTTCATGTTGACTCAAAAAGATGGAATGAATGATATGGTGGACTTGGGGAAACTGCAGAGGAGAAGACCGTGTTATAAATATATACTCGGTCGAGAACCACTTATAGATTTAGCCAGAATGGCGGGATTGCGGTCAGTGGCTGTTCTTGTCAGTGGTTCCAGCAGTGCCAGTGGGGGTTCAGCTCGCCACCGAGGCCATTTCGAGGCAGTCGAGGCAGGTCGAGGCAGAGATCGACTGTGATGTGACGCTGGTTGGAGATGATTTCCGGTTGTGAGCGCCAAGTCGATAGCCGGATCGAGACGGTGTTCCAGCTGTGCTGAGAAATGCCCCGGAAGGTGTAGTTGCAGGCATTCGGCAGGCATTCGGCAAACCTGCCTGGATCTGCCTTGGTTGAGGAAGTGGATCTTGCCAAGCCTGCCCGAGCGGGCGGTTCGGTCCATCAGGCCGGGCCATGGTTGAGGATGTACTATATGTACTTGAGTATGTAGACATGTACGTACAGTAAGTTAGTAGTCTTCGTATAGTACCCGGTTGGTAGTGCATTGGGAGTAGTAGGCAAGGCAAGAACCGTCCATTGACTTGACACATTTGTCAACCAGCATCATCGCATGCAGCAGCAGACGATCTCACCCTCAACCAGCCCCACAGTTCAGCTCCGCTCAACAAATGACGCAGTCGGCGTCCAAGCGACGCGATCGACAGTTCGTCACCGCAGCGAAGTGGAGGGATCGACGTCTACCACTTCGATAGATCAGTTCTGCCTGTGGGGCTCGGGGCTGCAGAATACTCTGCCATCTACAAATCATCGTTCACTTGATTATGGCGCATCTTTTTTTCAGCTGAGGGGTATGACGATGACTGCATTGCCAATGGAGGGGTTATGAGAGGTCACCATCAGAGCCACCGGATGTGCACTATCAGCTCAGCTGCGATCGACGTAACCAAGAGTTCAGGGCTGTGGTCTCTTGCCAGCTAGAGCGGCAGACATAAAAGGTTCTTCTGGGCGGGTCTGCTCCTCATCCCAACTACTCAGAGACAGACCATCATCAATATGCGTGCCCCAGAGAAGGTCAACACTGACAACATCCAGGGGAGCATCTGGCCCCGGCTGCCCAAGCACTTTGAATCCTACTTGTTTTTCAAAATCACCGACAAGGGCAAGTTCCGCAAACACCTGCGGACCCTGCTGGACAACAATGAAATCACCACCGGCACGCAATGCGCGGACCACCTTCGGGGAGTGGGAGAGTTCGAAGAGGCATCCGCGCAAGCCCGACGCGATGTTCCCGAGCCCTATCGGGTGCCCTTCACCGCGGTGAATGTGGCCTTCACCCATCTGGGTCTGCTGAAGGTTGGTTGATGGCCTCTACGCCCCCCGTCGCTCTCTGTTCTTTTCTTCCGGACTCTAACGCCCGGTTTTCGTGTTCTAGGTCGAAAGGCCCGAGGTGGAGGTCGAGTTTGTCAAGGTCCAACAGGAAGACCCCGACGAGTATTGCCGGGACCGGATCAATGAGGGTCTTTTCGAAAAGGGCATGTTCGATGACCTGGTCTACGAGGGCGCCGATAGCCCCCCCGCGTTGCATCCGGACTTCCGAGCCCCGGAGGCTAATCTGGCCAAGGAAGATCCTCTGCAACGGTGGGACTGGCGCGTCGATGGCGTCTTCATTGTGGCGGCGCACAGTGCCAAGGCTCTCCGCCGGAAGATCGTGGACGTCGAGGATGCCTTCTACGTGGGTGATGCAAATGAGAACAGTATGAAGATCGCCTTTCGACGCGATGGTCAAACCCGACCGGGGGCAAACCGGGGCAAGGAACAGTACGTGTGCTCTGGAGAAAACTCAATTACATGACCATCGGAGACTAACGTACCTCCTGTTTGCAGCTTTGGCTACGAAGACCACATCTCGCAGCCTAAGATCCGAGGGCTGGACCCGGCCCCTGCCCCGGGGGAGCCTCATGCCTGTCCTCCGGGATACATCTTCCTCGGGTTTGAGGGAGATCCCAACAAGAAGCGAGGCCCGGCCTGGGCCAAGGAGGGCAGTTTTCTGGTCTTCCGGCAGTTGGACCAGAAGGTCCCCGAGTTTGAGAAGTTCCTCGAGGAGAAGGCTTCTCAGATCCCGGGCACCAACTACGCAGGGCCGAATGGTCCGGCCAAGCTGGGAGCTCACTTGATGGGTCGCTGGAAGAGTGGTACGAACCCGGCGAATTTCGATTCCTATTCTCTTGACGAATGCAGACTGATCAGGCATAGGCGCTCCCGTGGTGCACGCTTACGACGAGGATAAGCCGGGGTTGGCCTTCAACAACACGTTCGACTTCCGACCTAAGAAGAGCATCAAGAGCTGTCCATTTGCAGCGCACATCCGCAAGATGCGCCCTCGATCCGATAAGAAACGCGACGTGGGGACCGAAGAAGACGGGGACGAGACCGCACTGCCCGAGCCCGACAGCGATGAAGAAGAGGCCGAGGGACAAGAAGAGGATGCCAGCGTCATTCTTCGACGAGGCATTACCTTTGGTCCGGAACTGACTGAAGAGGAGAAGCGGCTGCGAAAGACCATTGAGCACCGGGGCATTTACTTTACCTGCTATCAGAGCCTGATCCGGGATGGATTCAATTTCCTTATGACTCGTACGTTGGTTGACATTAGGGCTACGATGGAACTACAGAATACTGACACGAGCCAGGCTGGGCGAGCAACGCCTCCTTCCCCGAGTACAAGACCAAGACCTTCCCCGACGGGCCGGGCATGGACCCCTTTGTCAACCAGAGGCTTCGCAAGGATCATCCCGAGGGCCACATCAGTCTGTATGATGGAGAAAACCCCGACAAGACGGTGAAATTGAATCTGGGTATTAGCCCCTGGGTGGACCAAAGGGGCGGTGAGTATTTCTTTACTCCTTCTCTCAGCGCGTTGAGGGAGCACTTTTCGACTGCTTGAGAGCCATGGCCGTGTAATTAGCTTTCTAGGCAAGATGATACCATATTCACAAACCTTGTTTCCTCTGATCTCATGCGTTATGTGTCTTTTGCGTCTGCAAATGCATCAAGTCACGCGGTGTCGAGCGGCAGGCATTTTTCATATGCCGTCTGACGGCGTCCCGACTAGAGAGCATCTTGTGGGCAGTTGGGGCTGAAGTAGCATTCATATTCATGTTCTCGGCGATGGCGGCGTTCCAAATGATACAGGGCTGAATATACTCGGCCACATGGTCCGCCATGGACCTCGATCATGCATCTCCAACCATGATCATCCAAACGATAGCTCAGAGGAAGCTCATTGGGTCTTGTCTGTTTATCTTCCGCTTTCGGGTTGCCCATTATTGCAGTCAGATGTCCGTGTTGGTGAATGTTCAGATCACCCAGAGAGGAAAACGTCCGGCCACATGGTCCGTCATCGAGTACCATCATGCATTTCGAGATATCGCCATCAACACGATAATCAAAATCAAACCCTGCCTTGTTACCTTCCGCATTGCTCGTAATCGTGCACCAGCCATCATCATCCACACTATAGCTACTAGGCAGGGCATTTGGCGCAGATTCCTCTGGCAGGATATGAAGTGCGCTTTCTTGAGTATTCGTTGCCGTCTTTCCCATCTTTCGTGTAGTCGTTGTGTTTAGATCAATATGTTGAGATGCTACTACTAGCTTTCACCGGCTACAACCAGGGGTATATGTATAGTTGATCGCAAGGGGCAACAGGTCGTGGCAGAGATAGCAAACACAAAGTCCTTGTTCGGACCTTTGTTCATGATCCACTAGCATAGCCCCACGAGGAGATTTGATAAGCATTCTCTTTCAACAACTTCCCTCGGCGACGGATGACAAGGGTACGACAACACAACGTAAGTAAAATCTCCAGTTCTTGCTCTCCGCCAGAACAATGGTTGCCGTAGGCTATAATGAACGCATTCACTCGTTCCCGAGTGAGTGGACCAGTAAAGTCCTCACGATTGCTGGGCTATAAATATGTATACCGTTCCCCGACTGGAGCCCATCCAATGAACCACACCCCTGACAATACGTCCCAGAAACAAAGCCAGCAACATTAGCTACACGTGCCACAGTTATTTGACCAACATCATGGGCAGATTTCGACTTCTTCCCATTACTGTCGATGCCACCGAGAGTGGCGTCGAGCCCCTTGAGACAGCAAAGGGGTCGGACGACGGGGATGCCTGGAAGGCACACTGTTATACCCTGGTGAGCGCGCTCACCCGGGGGGGATTCATGACTGAAGTGAAATGGCGGATCACCCCCGACGAGCCCCGCTCGGTGACCGAGGATCACTGGAAGGCCGAGTGTCAGCGCGCCCTTGTACGTGCCTTCACCACCCTCCGGAAATGGCGCCCGGACTTGGACGAGCTGTACGGATACATCCTGCGGCCTGACACCAGACAAGTCCAGCTGTATCGGCAACTGAAGCCGACCGGAGAGTTGAGGGGGGTCAAGCTTGACCTCTTTACGTACGAGGGAATGGATACGTTTGTTGATGAAAGTGACTTCAATTCTACCTGTCACGTGGCCTGGTGGCATTCGGAAGTCGACCGCAAGATTCCCAACTGGGACCACGACTTTCGGCGTGGCAGCAAGCGGCTACGCCCGGCGATCGGGGGCAGTGACGAACGGATGGACTTGCAAACCATTCTGGAGGAATATCTCAACACCGAGACCAAATTGGTGCAGTTGGAGCTCTTGCTGAAAGCAGCAGTGGCCGCGGATCTCGGGCAGACAGGATGAGGCCCTGATGCACCAGGGCTGGACTGCACCAGCCCACACACCCTCATATCATAATTTAATCACCAATACATTATTTGCTATAGCATTAAATTAATTCTTGACCTCAGACAATGATCTCCGTTTTCTCGTGTAACTCCTCGCGGGCACGGTCGATCAAGTTCCCCCGTTGCCCGTGCCAAGAAGGCCGACCGCGGCGGACGGAACGGTTGGAACTGCCCGCTCCGCGATGCCGGCATCGGAACCTGGCAGTGTTTCGGCAGTATTTAAGCACGGGGAAACATGGCCCACGGGATTGTTATTGTTATTGGAGGGCAACAGCTTGATTGCATACTAATTGATATCTATTGGGGACTCGTTTGATACTCATCCTTCAAGACCACACTAGATCAACAGGACTCCTACCATAATGGCCCCCATCCACGTCGGCTGCCCACTCTTCGATTACCAGACGATCGACGTCATCGGCCCATGCGATCTGCTCAATTCGGCGAGTAAGATGCTTCTGAACGGTATCAATCACTACGCCCCGGTCGACCCAGACCTTCTGGCCAAGGCGCCCGAGTTTGTCTTCCACCATATCGGCGCGACCATGGAGCCGGTGCACCTGCTGACCAGCGCCATAACCGTCATGCCTACGGTGACGGTGGACGAGGTCCCCGAATTGGATATCCTCATCGTCGGGGGGGATATCCCCGCCAAATCGCAGCTTGCGCCCAAACTACAGGCCCTCATTCGCCGCCATGCGGCCTCGGGAAAGTTACTGTTTACGACGTGCACCGGAGCCGCGGTGGTGGCCGCCACCGGCGCTCTAGACGGCCGCAGGGCCACCGTCAACAACCTCGAATACAACTGGATTAAGAAGCGATACCCGAAGGTCAAGTGGACTAAGGAGAAGAAGTGGATTGTGGACGGCAACATTTGGACAGGGAGCGGAGCGGTGGCGGGAATGGACATGGTCGCCCACTGGATCAGAGAGACTTATGGGCTGGACCTGCTCACTCAGGCGGCATTGTCGCTGGATTTCGAACCACGCGATGTGGACGGACTCTTCAACGTCCTACCGCAGCGATACGACTCGACTGGAAACAAGATCTCCACCCATGTCTTCCCCGATGAGGTCTGAGGTGGTGCGATGCTGAACCGAAGCCGTGCAGACTGGACGTCTGGAGCATGGATCACCTGTCACAATCCGATCGAGGATGAACCTGTCATGCTAGAAAGTGTATCCATCAGGAATAGATCGCCCCATAGCTTCTCATCTTCGATGCTCCGGACTTCCGTAGCAATCGCGCTCTGCAGTGTAGGTAGATCAAGCTCCGGGGCGACGGAACGGCTAGAATACCGCACGGCCGGGCAGCGGTGCAACCTTGGAGTAGAGGAGGCTGTGCGATTCACAGACGCGAGGTCGTGGTGCGCATGGCGGCTGTCCCGAACTGGTGCGCCATTCTCCTTCGCCAACGCGTAAGAAGTTCTTACACTTTGCATGATCTCGGGCATCCTCGAAAAGAGACTCGTGGTGGGTATCTGTCGGTCCGACAAAGGCGCGATACCCTGCAGATGAGACAGAAGTTGATCGGTGTATTCTTGTAGATCCACCGTTTCCCGTGCGATGTCAACGTTCCACTGCGGTACTTCGGGCAGTCCCACGGACAGCCTGTAGAGCACAAAGACCGCCAGAACAACCTGATACCAGGTAGAAAATGGCAAGCGACGTTGCGCCGCAGCCGGAAGGGCGCAAAAGATATCGAGATAGTCTTTGGCGGAACTCACACAATCAGTCAAGTGACTGATGACCATTGGATGTGCAGACAAGATGGTCAACTCTCTCTGTGCCATTCGAGACGGCGGTCTTCTCTGCCCGTAGCAATATACCAAGCCCATCTCTTCAATGCGAATCTTGACGGCATAATAGCGGTCAATCAGCAACACTGCAGATCCCAGGTCAGCCAAACTGGTAGCCACAAGATCCTGAGAACTTCATACCGTTGTTGCGAACTTCCGTTGAGAGAGACGACCACCATTCTTCTAGCCGCGTTGTGAATCGTTCAGCATAGATGTACAAGCGGGGGCTATAGATTCCTTCTGACCGATGAGTCTCACACACGTCCTCATTAAACTGTAATACCTGTGTTATCGGATATATCAAGTGGTCAGTCTCAAATTCCGGTTCTGGTTCCTGGTGCAGCATCTTCGCGCATCGGAGCATGTCCTTGTGGAATCGGAGATTGTTGGGCTTTCCCGAGGACATTGCTATTCTACCAAAGTAAGCCTAAGCCTATGAAGGTCTATCGCGGTGGATCATGGCTTCTCACATGCTCGACATGTAATAGCAGCCCAGATAAGCACGGCATGCATCCCGAGCATAGACATCGGTGAGTTCATTTCGTTGCTCAACCACGTCGGCAGTCTCTTGATCGAGTCGCAGATCGATGACCATGCTGATTGCAATTTGCAGGTACTGGTATGCTTGCTGGCTTCCTGGGATAAAGGAGAAATGGAACCTGACGGGAGTCAGCCTGTTAATGCCCCTCACGGACGACAAAGAAGAGAAGGTACTGCTGGGACCAACATCCTACCAGGCAAGATGGACAAGTAATCCCTGCAGCAGGTCTAGATTCTTCTCGCCAGCTAGGATAGCCCGCTCGCTCAGGGATCGCTTGAATTGTCCGATGAGAGCGTGTTGGAGATGACAGTAATCCGACGAGGCGACACCAACAGCGGCAAGCAACAGGAACGGGCGACTTTCAGCCATTGATGCAGCAGTACAGGCGCATGGAAGCTGCACGAATGGAAAATAGGACGCCATGCCGCGGAATCTGTCCAGCAGATGCTCGAGGACGACGGGGTTGAGTCCTGTGTTGGTGATCCACGCGGTGTCTATGGCAGTGGGTGCGTCCCGCGGAGATTCTAGGGCATTCTGGTCCTCGCTTGACTTCGGGCCGGCAGTCATTGCAGAATCAGGAAGAAAGGCTTCGCTCATCCACTCGACTGTTTGGCCCGGCCTGTCATCGGGATATTCGGGCATGGCAGGCGGTCCGGAATTCTCATCAAGCGGGGATGGCATTTCGGCCACGGGACCCTTCGACCGCGAAAGCAGCCCGATGATATTGGTGAGTTTGGATTCAAGATCAATCAGACGCCTTCATTCCCACCCAATTAGTCTAACTGACCTGTTGAGTGGATTTATCTCCAGGGAGACTCACGGTTTCGCTCGTTGTAAAACTCGAGGTCGCTGTCTGGGCGCTGGAAAAACACATTGAGAGTTTGATCTGGCACATCTACTGAGATCAGTTGGAGATCGATGAAAACGATACCCAGATAAAGGGGTGACGCGCACTTAGTACAAGGCTGTCCCTCTCCGGATTGAACACATTTCACCTTGAGGACACGGCATTTTTCGCATGCCGGTGTCGCTTTCTTCCTCTGAGGAGACGTGTGTTCCGTGTGTTCCGTTATGGCGTTATCCATCATCAACCACTCACGCCTTTGTGACTTCAATCTCGTAGCGCAGGGAGTCTGAGGCGATTCATTTTGCTCCGAGACCAGCCCATAACTCTGACAAGATGAAACATGTCGGCTGACAAATCAACTCTCTACCCCTCCCGTCCGCCTCCGAGTCATCTGTCCAACTGTAATCAGTCCATCTACTGTCAGACTAGACAGTCACGTATATCTACTAGAGTGGCTAACGGCCAGGTCAGGTCAGGTTAATTGAAATTTTTATACCTGACCGCAGGTTATGGTCAGGTATAAAAATATATATATTTCTAACCGGTTTAAACCTGCGGTTAACCGGCGGGTCTAATTTTTTAGCAACTAAGCCTATTTTAGAAGATAGTAAAAAAGAGCAGAATATAGCTGTCTGATTTTAGTCTGATTTTAATCTATTTCTGTCTGATTTCTGTCTAAACTAGTTTTTTTAGAACTAGTCTAGATATAATAGTTAACCGCGGTTAACTATTCTATCTAACAATTAATCTGATTTTATATTTTAATCTGACCGCCAGGTTATGGCCAGATTAAGATTAAGATATAAAGGTCAGGTTAATCCACTCTAATATCTACTAATGCTCTTGTACCAGTGCTCAGCATACTCAGATCCCCAGCTAGAGTGGCTAACAGCCAGATCAGGTTAGATTAATTAGAATTTTTATACCTGTCCGCCAGATTATAGCTAGGTTAAGAAAACTTTTATATCTAACCGCGGTATAGCTAAAAAAAATAGTTAATTATCTTAACTATTTTTAATATTAAGATCTATCTATTATATCTATTCAGATTCTAATATAGTTAAAATATATTTAGATTAAGCAGTTATTAATCTGACTATCTTAATTATTATCTAAAAATATATAAAAACAAGCTTTTTAAATAAAAAAAAATAATTAAAAAAAGTATTAGTATTTTTTTTATCTCTATCTTAAAGAATTAATCAGAGAATCCTATTAATATTAATAAAATTCAGCTTTTTATAAAATTATAGTTCTTATAATAAGAAATATATATAAAAATATATAATTATAACTTAGTTTAAGCTGTATATCTTAATTATAATATATAATATTAAAAAAACTATATATTTACTAATAATTAGGCTATTAAAAATAAACATATTATTTTTATTTTATTATTCTTTCTTTTATTTTAGCTTAGATAGTCTATTATATTCTTATTTTTATTTAAAAAAGCTGATTTATTTATATAATAAATTAAATTTAAAAAAAAATCTATATAATATTATTTATATAGTTTTTCTCAGCAACTATACTTTCTAATAATTATTTTATAAAATATTAGATACTATAAAAACAGTTTATTATTTTTATTTTTTTAATCTAGTTGATCTCTTTTATTCTTTTAACCCAGTTGACTTTTTTTATTCTATTCCACAGGGGTTATTAATTTGCACCTAGAAATTAATTGAAGTAGGACTTGGATAGGGTCCTGCTGGCTACCCGATTAGCTAAAGAAGTTAGTTACTAATCTAAAAACTAATTAATTTTAAATATAGAAACCAATTAGTATTTTTTAATAGAATAACTTAAAATTTTTATTATAAAATTAAATAAAATAGTTTAGCTTCTGATTTACTCCGGAGCTGTATTAATCCAGATTTAAATAGATAATAATAATTTAAAATTAGATATTTTTTAATAAAGTATCTGTCAGCTGCAGCTGCTGTTAGAACTAACTATTTATTTAAGTTATATAAAGTAATTTAAAGAAAGTCTAGATATATAACTAATTTAATTTTAATATAAAATTATTTAGTCTAATCTAATTGTAAAAATTAAAATAAAAAATTAGTTTTTTATTCAGCTGGAGGAACTGCTGATGATTATTTATTAATAATATTAATATAAGATAGAGTAGATTAACCTGACCGTTATATCTTAACCTTAACCTGACTATAATCTGGCGGTCAGATTAAGATACAAAAAAATTTTAATTATATAATTATAGTCAGATTAAGATATAATTATTATTTTAACTATTTATATCTACTGGTTAGAAAAGTCAGATATAACAAATAGATTAATAACTGTAGATTAATTAATAATATATATATTTTTTTTATATAGATAATATACAAAGTATAATATACTTTTAATTATAGTATAATAATATTCTTTAGATTTAGCTTATTTATTTAATATTATAATATAGTCTTAATTCTTCCGACTTATTTACTTAATCTGTTTAATTTATTTAATTTACTTAATCTACTTAATTTATTTAATTTATTTAATTTATTTAATCTACTCGACCTCTTCTTCTATAAAGCTGAGGGGTATACTATACTTTAAAAAAAATTTTTATAAAATCTAGTATAGAAAAAATAATATTTAATATTAAATAAATTAATAAGATTATACTATTTTTTATATTATTTAAAACGGTAATTATAATAGCAGAGAAATTAAGAAAATCAGATTTCTATTTCTATTTAAATATATATAATATTTAAAAACTTAGATAAAGCTAGCTTTTTTATTTTTAATAATAATTTATTTTTTAGATTATTTTTAAGATTATTTATATTCTTATTTTTATTAATATAAAAAATAATAATTATTTTATTCTCCTCTTACTTCTTAGATATAAAAATAATTAAATTTAGATTAAAATTATTAAAAATATTCTAATACTTTTTATTAATAGTAAAATAATTAATATATATCTAAAGTATTACTGTTTTAAGTATATTAGTATAAAGACAGCTCTAGTAATAATAATAAATATCTTAAAAACTATTAAATAAATATTTAATATTAATATTATTAGTAATAACTAAAAGAAAATTTTTAGCTATCTAATAAAAAATAAAAAACTAATTATAATAAGACTTTTAGTAAATAAGAATATTAGTATATTTTATAATATCTAAAATAATATTAATTTAATTAAAAATATCTTTATAAACTATATATTTTTAATATTTAAATATATTTTAAGTTTTTTAAATATTTCAGCTGCTGGTAAAAATCTCTAGTATTTAAAAATATTATAAAAGATTTTATCTAAGCCTAACAGTAATCTAAAAATAATTAACAGTATATTAATAATCAAATTCTAACTATAATAAAAATAAAATATCTTCTTAAAAATAGTTTAGTATTTATAATATTAGTTAGTATTATTATTTAGTCAGATATTCTTCTTAAACTTCTTAAGCTTTAATATTAGATTTAAAATAATTATAATTATATAAATATAACCTTCTGTCTAATAAATATAATAATAATATTTTTAGAGTTTTTAATATATATTTTATAAATTTTTAAGAATCTTTTTTTTTTTAAATATCTGCTTTTTTATTAATCGGTTAATTAAGTAATCTAAATAATTAAAAAAATTATTATAAATATTATAAATCTTATAAACAGTAGGCCTACTGTTCTCAGATAAACAGAATATAAAAAGAAAAAAAAAATATAAAAGTTTAAAAAAATATTTTATTTATTTTTACTTAATTATAATAGAATAAAAATAATTAATATTATTATAATTACAGTACTAAATAAAACTTTTAATTATTTAATAAAAATTAAGTATCCGGTAAATTATAAGATAAGTTAAATTTTAATAAATTTTATAATTAAAAAAAAGATAGTAGACTAAGCCTAATTTAAATTATTAAATAAGCTGGAACTTTTTACAGTATTAAAAGCTTATATTTATAAATTATATAATCTTCTAAATTTATAATTAAGAATTAGTAAAATTAGTTATTACTAAAAAAAGATCTTTAGAACCCGTTTATAAAAAATTAATCTAAATAGTTTTTATTATAAACAGTAGAGATTTTTTATATTAGTCTTTTATAAATAGCTTCTAAAATATATCTTTTTAAAAATTCTTAATGATATGAAGTCATTCGAGTAGTAGAAGATAGTTGTATTAAGAAGAGAGTCCCTGAGGACCGAGATAGCTATAAACAGAATATAATAGACTATAGATATTAATACCGTAAGTAATAATTTAGGCAGAAATAATAATTACTACTAGTAAATAAATCAGTAACAGTAACAATTATCTACTTTAATAAAAAACATATTATTCTTAATATAACGGACTATATATATAGAGTTTAGAATATATAAATAGAATATATTAATATTAATAAAATTATTAAGATTAATTAATACAGTTTTTATAGTTATATATAAGTTTAAAAAAGTTAAAATTATATTTATATATTTACTAGTTATATTCTAGACTGTAGCCAAGCCAGCAGACGAGATACTCTGTATATATAAATCCTTAATTATATTAATATATATATTTATTAAGAATATACTCAATTTTTTACTTATCAGCAGCTTTATTAACTATAAAAAATTTTTAAAACTATTGACTAAAAAAATTAATAAATAGATTATTTTTATTTTCGGTGTCTTTATTCTTAGAAGCTGGTTTTAACTATATAACTAATATAACCGAATATATATAATACATCTTTAATAATTTAAAATAATAAAATAAACAACTAATATATTTAAAAATATAAAAAAAATTAAACTACTAATATTCCAACTTCTTCGGAATGTCTTTCGCTGAAATAACAAAAAAATTATATTTTTTATAAAAGTAGAGATATATCTTATTATTAATATTAAAAAATATAAATATATATATACAGTTATACTAATTTTTTATATATATAGCAGTATACTTAATAGCATCTTTTGTATTAAAATAAAAAGATATAAAGTTTTATTTTTTTTATTAATATAATTAATTAAATATTTTAAGCAAGTACTATAATTCGTGTAGATTAATACTATATATAAAATAATAAAATATTAAACCAGTAAACAAATAGACAGAACTATTAAAAAAAATAATAAAAAAAAAAAGCTGTAATAACTATAAAAGACTTTTAGTTATAGTATAATAAAGTATAACTTTAAGTATCTAAATAATATACTCCGTATTTCTATTAGTTTAAAAATAGTACGCGATACTAAAAAACTACTAGAATAATAATCCGGAATATAAATCATAAGATAGATCTGTTATAAATTAATAGTCATAATTACTAATAAAAATATATAGAATTTTTTAGTTATATAATTATAGATATTTAATAATATACTTACTCCAGTTGAGTTTTTTTTTACTCCAGCTTAGATAGTCTATTATATTTTTATTTTCTATTTAAAAAAGCTGAATTATCTGTATTATAAATTAAATTTAAAAAAAAACCTACTGTTAAATTACGGGCTGGCAGGTATAAATAATAATAAATAAAATAATAAAATAAATAATAAACTAATAATATTTTAATAACTTATTTTTTTATTTTTAACTAGCTATTTAATTAGATTATTTTTAGATTTATAGATAAGATGTAGCTCGAAGAACTATAAAAAGATTTAAAAATAAAAAAATTTTTAAATAGATTCGAGATTATATAATAAACAGTTAAAAATAATAGATTTAATAAATTAAATAAATTAAATAAATTAAATAGATTAAATAGATTAAATAGATTAAATAGATTAA
>NW_020290803.1:140558-209755 GCF_003184695.1 Aspergillus brunneoviolaceus CBS 621.78
TAGCTTATTTATTTAATCTGTTTAATCTATTTGATCTGTTTAATCTGTTTAATCTATTTAATCTATTTAATCTATTTAATCTATTTAATTTATTTAATCTGTTTGATCTATTTGATTTGCTTGATCTTTTTCTCTGTAATCCCGAGGAGTATACTATATTTTAAAAAAAATATTTACAGAATCTAGTATAAAAAATATAAAATTTAATATTAAATAAACTAATAAAATTATACTACTCTTTATACTATCCAGAATAATAATTATAATAGCGAAGAAATTAAGAAAACCGGGTCTCTATCTCTATCTAAGTATATATAATATTTAAAGACTTAGATAAAGCTAGCTTTTCTGTTTTTAATAATAATCTATCTTCTAAATCATTTTTAAGATTATCTATATTCTTATTTTTATTAATATAAAAGATAATAATTATTTTATTCTTCTCTTATATCTTAGGTATAAAGATAATCAAATCCGGATTAAAATTATTAAAAATATTCTGGTATTTCTTACTAATAGTAAAATAATTAGTATATATCTAAAGTATTACTGTTTTAATTATATTAGAATAAAGACGATTTCGGCGATAATAGCAGATATCTTAAAAACTATTAAATAAATATTTAATACTAATACTGTTGGTAGTAACTAAAAGAAAATTTTTAGTTATTTAATAAAAAATAGAAAACTAATTACAGCGGGACTTTTAGTAAGTAAGAATATTAGTATATTTTATAATATCTAAAATAGTATTAATTTAATTAAAGATATTTTAATAAGCTATATATTTTTAATATCTAGATATATTTTAAGTTTTTTAAATATCTCGGCTGCTGGTAAAAGTCTCCGGTATTTAAAAATATTATAAAAGATTTTATCCAGGCCTGACAGTAACCCGGAGATAGTTAATAGTATATTAATAGCCGGATTCTAACTGCGATAGAAATAGAATATTTTTTTAAAAATAATTCGGTACTTAAAATACTAGTTAGTATTATTATCCAGCTAGATATTCTTTTTAAACTTTTTAAACTTTAATATTGGGTTTAGAATAATTATAATTATATAGATATAGTCTTCTGCCTAGTAGATATAATAGTAGTATTTTCGAAGCTTTTAATATATATTTTATAAGTCTTTAAAAATCTTTTTCTTTTAAAATACCTGCTTTCTTACCAGTCGGTTAATTAAGTAATCTAAATAATTAAAAAAATTATTATAAATATTATAAATCTTATAAACAGTAGGCCTACTGTTCTTAGATAGATATAATATAAAAAAAAAAAAAAGTATAGAAGCTTAAAAAAATACTCTATCTGTTTCTACTTAATTATAGTAGGATAAAAATAATTAATATTACTATAATTATAATATTAAATAAAACTGTTGATTGCTTGATAAAAATTAAATATCTAGTAAATTATAAGATAGATTAAATTTCAGCAAGTTTTGCAGTTAAGAAAAAAATAATAAACTAAGCCTAATTTAAGTTGTTAAATAAGCTGGAACTTTTTATAGTATTAAAAGCTTATATTTATAAATTATACAATTTTTTGAATTTATAATTAAAAATTAGTATTATTAGCTATTATTAAAAAAAGACCTTTAGAATCTGTCTGTAAAAAACTAATTTAAATAATTTTTATTATAATAGAAGTTCTTTGTATTAATTTTTTATAAATAGCTTTTAAAATATATCTTTTTAAAAGTTTTTAAAATACCAGAAGAGATTTTAAAACTTTTATTATAATTCTTTTATATATATTCGACAGTATTATTTAAAATCTTAATTTAAAGTTTCTGCAGAAGAGTATTAACTACAAGCTAAATTATATAAGTAAAACAAGATATATAATACTAGCTTTAAATAATTATTATAAAATCGGGATTAAGTAAAGTATTATAAAACTAAATACTTTAGCTGAGCTAAGTCCGGAGTTTAAATAAGATTATACTAAATATTAAATTATTATTACTAGTATTATTAGTTGTTATATCTAATAACCGATAGAACAGGTTATGTTTATATAAAACTAATAGAATAATTATAATTAGATTTTTACTAGTATAAGATCTAGATACCGGTCGGAAGTCTAGTAGAATTTTATAATAATCTATATCTTTTATTAAAAAATATCCAGTTAAAGTAAGAAATATTTTTTAATTAGAACTGGTCTAGCAGTCTATTATAACTAATATTTTTTTAATATCTAAGAACTTTAATAACAGCTGTATATATATATCTTTTAATAATTCTAAGAAATATTCTTTAATCTGTGCTTAATTAGAAGAACTTGATTTTTAGTAAAAAGATAAAACTGTAAGATTAATTATTTATTTAAATTAAATATATTTAATAGTTCGGAATAATAGGCAACAAACAATTATAAAGTGTAGGACTTGATTTTAAAAGTTTTGTTTATTATAGACTATAGAGGCTTAGAAAAAATAATAATTAAAAAAGATTTATATTAAAAAAATAAATAAATATCTGTAATAGTTCTTTATTTAGTATCTAATTAATTATTTGCTTAGATACTACTAATAGTATTTTCTTTTTATAATTTTTATAAAAATAGTAGCTTATAGAACTAGTTTCTAAGTTTTTAATTCCCGGGTGTTGTAGAATATAAAAACAGGTAATATAATAGATATAAAAAATTCTATCGAAAAATAATATATTTTTCTAAAAACTGTTTTATATTATTAATATTTTTTTCCGACCAAAGTAAAATAGTAGTTTTTAAGTTTATATACGGACTTTAGAAAAGATTATTTTCTGCTATTAATTCTAAAAAATAGAGTACTTTTTTTTACAAGTTGGATATAAAATAATCTTTCGATTTTTTGCGACGCGCGTAATCTGGAGATTTAAGAAAGAAGAAAAAATCTAACTTAAAAAGCTTATCTTAGTTTAAGTATTATTATAGTTTATAAATATTTAAAAAATAGAAGAAGAAAGCTTGATAGTATTTTCTAAAAATAAACTAAATAACTATAATTAATAATTCTAAGACTACTCTGTAAATAATAGATATAGAAAAAAAAAAGTAGAAAATTTTATAAAGACAGTTTGTTTTATTTTAAGATATATTTTTATATAAATATAATTTATTATATTTTAAATACAGCTAAGGCGTCTGCCGCATCTTATTTATTTTAATCGGTTAGATTAGTCAGATTAGTTAGATTATTCTAATATTTATAGAAAAGGCCTAAAAAAAACTTATATAAAGTTTTCTATAAAAAATATAGTATTTATAAGAGCTGTTTAAATAATTAAAAACTAATCTATTTAGTATTAAGATACAAGAATTTTAAGTATAGAAAGAGAAAGAAAAAAGAAAAAAAATATAAAAAGACTTCGGGATATATATTATTATTATACAGAGGAGTCGGTTAAACTAAATAAATAAAATAAGATTAGTATAGTTAATAACAGGTCTTTAGAATACTTAGAATTAAAAAGATTAAACAGATTAAAAAAATCAACTGGATAAAAAGAATAAAAGAGATTAACTAGATTAAAAAAATAAAAATAGTAGACTGCTCTTACAGTATCTAATATTTAATAAGATAATTATTAGAAAATACAGTTGCCGAGAAAAACTATATAAATAGTATTATACAGATTTCTCTTTAAGTTTAATTTATTATACAAATAATTCAGCTCTTTTAGATGAAAATAAGAATATAATAGACTATCTAAGCTGAAGTAAGAAAAAGAATAATAAAATAAAAATAGTATATTTATTTTTAGTAGTCCGATTATTAGTAAATATATAGTTTTTTTAATATTATATATTATAATTGAGATATATGGCTTAAACCGAGCTGTAATTATATATTTTTATATATATTTCTTGCTATAAAAACTATAATTTTATAAAAAGCTGAATTTTATTAATACTATCAGAAATCTCTGATTAATTCTTTAAAATAAAGATAAAGAAGATACTAATACTTCTTTTAGTTATTTTTTTCTGATTTTAAAAGCTTGTTTCTATATACTTTTAAATAACAGTTAAGATAGTCAGATTAATAACTATTTAATCTAGATATATCTTAACCGTACTAAAGCCTAAATAGATATAGCAGATAGGTCTTAGTACTAAAAACAGTTAAAATAGTTAACTATCTCTTTTTTAGCTATACTGTAGTCAGGTATAAAACTTTTCTTAACCTGGCCATAACCTGGCGGTCAGGTATAAAAATTCCAATTAACCTGACCTGACCTGGCCGTTAGCCACTCTATGTCTACTACTGTATCTATTTTAGTTTTATTTATATATATTTTATTAATACTGCTCTTTTCTAGAGATTTTTAAGAATAGTATATTTTTAATAAATTTCTATATATTCTTAAGATTATCAAAATTAAAAATATTAATATTATTCATTTATTTTATATTAAGTAGCTTTTTTTTAAAGATCTTGAGTTTTTTTTATTTTACTGCTTTATTAAGTCAAGTAAAAAGTTATATATTTATTTTTCTTTTTTTACTTTTATATAAATATAAAAGTTTAGGTATAGAAAAATTAAATATAAAAATAAATAATTTTATTATAGTTATAGTATATATAAAGAATTTAAATTATATAAGAAATAAGATATATATTTATAATCTAAAAAATAAAATAAATAGTTCTTATATTTTTTTAGTAATTTTCTGCAGCAATCTTTTTAAATTATTTTATAAAAATATTAAAAGTATCTTTTTTAATTTTATCTCGGAAAAATAAGTTTTTAGAAAAATATACTATAATATATAAATAGAATAAGTAGACTTCTTCTGAATATTATAAAAAAAAATATAATAATTATTCTTAATACTATTTACTAATAATACTAGTAGTAATTAATAACTTAAAAATATTTTTATTTGAAATTAGCTTAAAACTTTAATAATTAATATTTTTTTAATTACTAGTACTACTACTTAGTATACTAAAATATATAAATATATTTTAATTTTAATTAATAGTATAATATTGTAAGTCTATTTTTTAAATATATTATAAAATATTGATAAATATATTTTATATCTATTTTTTCTATCTCTAAATTAATATTTATAATTATTAGATTTAATATTTTATTAATATTTTTATAATAATATATTTTTACTGATTTTATAACAATAATCTAACTTATATTATTATTATTATATAGTCTATTAAAAAAAAGATTTAATTCTATTTTTTTATAAATTTAATTTTTTTAGCAGATATTATATTATTAGTAGTTTCTTTCTCTTATTTCATTATTTTAAGTTTTTTAGTTATTTTATATATTAATTCTTTTTACAGCTAAAAATATATTTTAAATAAAAAAATTAGATTTTTATATTTTTTACTGGTCTAATAGTCTAAAAATTAAAATATTTAGTTAAATAGTTTTACTAAATATATTCTCTTCTTTGTTATATCTATAATTTAACTAACCTTTTGTTTATTTAAAAACTAAGACTTTCTATTTATAAAATAAACAGAAATTTAATAGTAAGAATATTTTAATATTAAATTAATACTAAGTCTTTCTTTTATTAATATTCTATATATTATTAATAATTTGATATATAATAAACTTAAATGTTTTTCTTAATAATACTATTCTTAATAATATCTTTTTGAATAATTTATTTCTTAATAATATCTTTCTTAATAATATTTTTCTTAATAATACTTTTCTTAAGAATATCTTTTTTAATAATACTTTCTTTAATAATATCTTTCTCGATAATACCGATAATACTTATTTAATAGAAATATATATATTTTAAAATAAATTATATTTTTTTAAAAATATTCTTCTTATTTTAAGCTTATAATAGATAGAAGTTTATTAAATTAGCTTTTTATAAATAATTTCTAATTTTATTTATAAACTTTTTATCTAATTTTTTTTATTTTTAGAATCTGGACTTTTAGTATAAAGATTTCTTAAGAAGACTATACTAGCTTAATAAAAATATTCTAGTTATTTGTTAGGAACTACTTGACACAGTAGATACACTGGTTAGATAACATAAATAAAATAATTAAAAATAATCTTTTATTAGTTTTAAAACTAATTTTTAAAAAATCTTTTTTTCTAAAGAATCTCAGAATAGAATATTATATAAAAAGAAGAAGTAATATAATAATATAAATATTTAGATTAAAAATCTAATAAATCTATATTAATTTTAAAGCAGACTGTAATAAAAGTAGATATAAACTATTATAATAATAAATATTATATAATAATTATATTTTTCTGCCAAGCCGGGCTATTTAATATAATAGTATAGTTATAAATAATTTTATTATTTATTCTAATGAAATATTTTTATTAATAATATTTTTTAAATAATAAAGTTTGATACTGTTATTAGAAACTACTTAATACAGTAGTGTTAGGAACTACTTGACGCAGTAGACATACTGGTTAGGCAAGATAAGTAAGATAGTTAAAAGCAGTCTTCTATTAATTTTAAGACTAATTTTTAAGAAATCATCTTCTCTAAAAAATCTCAGAATAATATATTATATAAAAAAAAAATAAGTAATATAATAATATAAGCATCCGGATTAAAATCCCGATAAATCTATATCGACCCCGAAGCAGCTGCCATAGTAGTAGGTATAGGCTGCTGTAGCGGTAGGTATTGTATAACAAGTAGATATACTAGTTAGATAAGACAAATAAGATAGTTAAAAATAATTTTTTATTAATTTTAAGACTAATTTTAAAAAATCTTTTTTTTAAAAAATCTCAGAATAATATATTATATAAAAAAAAGAAATAAATAATATAATAATATAAATAGCTAGCTTAAAAGTCTAATAAATTTATATTAATCCCGAAGTAGGCTGCTATAGTAGTAGATATAGGCTGCTGTAGCAGTAGGTATTATATAACAGCTGTAATAGTAGAAGAATTATTTAATAGACTATATATTATATAAATAAAAAATTCTAGAATAGTAAATAGAGCATATATTTTTATTATATAAGATCTACTGCTATAGCAGCCTATATCTACTACTATAACAGCCTGCTTCAGGATTAATATAGATTTATTAGACTTTTAATCCGGATATTTATATTATTATATTACTTATTTCTTTTTTTTATATAATATATTATTTTAAGATTTTTTAGAAAAGGAGATTTTTTAAGAATTAGTTTTAAAATTAATAAAAGACTATTTTTAATTATCTTATTTGTCTTATTTAATTAGTATATCTACTGTGTTAAGTAGTTTCTAACAGTTTTATTAATAATTAAATTAAAATCTGATATAAAATATATATATAAATAAAAAATATTAATATATTTTTATTTATTTTTCTATTTTAATTTTTTATTAAATTTTTAATATTTTTTATATTTTTTTTCTTATTGTTTTCGCCTTTATTTCTATTATTTATTTAGTATTTATTTATTGATTTATTTTCTGAAAGTTTTTATTTTTCTTATTTTTTAATGAAATATTAATAACTACTTACTGTTATTTAGCCGATATATCTATTATATCTAAGATTTTTTTATTTATATTACTTAAGAATTAGTATGAAGAAATTTAATATTATTAATACAAAAAATTTTATATCTAGCTGTATTTTTAATACAGTAATATCTATAGTATATAAATAATATTCTAATAAAAATTAGATTTGTTATTAGATATATTTTAATAATTTTTTAATACATTTATTAAGCTAATAAAAACTAGACTTTAGTAGATATATTAAAAAATATTTTTAAATTTTTATAGATTTTAGACTAAAGCCAGAAGTTTTTTATTAATTATATTATTTTTAATCAGAATCTGGATTAGAATCTGACATTCTGTATCTAGATTAATTATTTAATTCTAACTTTAATTATTAGCTTTAAAATAGTTAAGCTGGTTTGTTATTATAAAAATAAACTAACTAGTATTAGTAAGTCTAAGATTATTATATATTTTTTTATTTATTTTTTATTAATTTATAAGCTACTTTATTAGTTTAATCTAGTTTTTTATTATTTTTTTATTCTAGGCTGTTGTTTTTTTATAAATAATCTAACTATACTTCGCCTAATATCTAAAAATAATAGGTTTTTTTTATAAACTAAAATTAAGTAGATATTTTTTAAGAAGATCTACTGCAAGATATATACTATATATAATAATAACATTTTTTTCTAGAATTTTTATATTTAAAAAATAAAATAATTCTAGCTTTTTACTACTTATTTTTTATAAAAATAGTACTAATTAGCCGGGTTGGTCCGGTAGTTTTTTAATAAAAATCCGGCTTATTTATAGGAATTTTTTATTTTAAGTATATATTCTAGTATTAATCTTTAAATATATCTAATATAGTAATTTAATATAAATTTAATTTTTTTTAATATTTAAAAATAAGATATTTTCTGCTGTTTTAATTTTTTTTCTATTTTCTACAGCTTTAAATAACTTGTTAAATATTATTTATAGATTTTTTTTAAAATTTTTTATTATATTTATTTAGTTAGTCTGTTTATTTAACTAGAAAATACGACTTATTATTAAAAATCTATTTATTTTTGATATTTTTAATTTTAAACTTCTTTTTTTTAAATCTAAAAAATAAAGTTAGTTTATGAATCTATACTAGATTTTTATTATTCTAATAATAATAGATAAAAAATATTATAGATTTAACTATAGTAGTCAGGCAGAAAAATTTAATATATCTATTTTTTAATAATTATTAGAATTTTAGAAGTTTAATATATTAAGAAGCTAGCTTCCGAAATAAGATTTTAATTTTGAAATTTTTAGTAGATAAATTTATTAGACTTTTCTTTTTAAAAGTTAATAGCTAGTATTTTTTTATTATAATTTTTTTTATATCTTATTAGCTTTTCGCCAGTAATTTTATAGGTTTTTTTATAGTACAGCTAGTTTATTAATTTAATTTTTAGTTATAGAAATCTTTTTCTAAAAAGTATTAATCTGTTATACAATACCTACCGCTACAGCAGCCTATATCTACCACTATGGCAGCCGCTTCGGGGTCGATACGGATTCGTCGGGATTTTAATCCGGATATCTATATTATTATATTGCTTACCTCTTCTTTTTATATAATATATTATTCTGAGATTTTTTAGAAAAGAAGATTTCTTAAGAATTAGTCTTAAAATTAATATAAGACTGCTTTTAACTATCTTGCTTGCCTTGCCTAACCAGTGTGTCTACTGCGTCAAGTAGTTCCTAACATAATCTTAATATAAGAATAAAAGTTAGGCAAATAATTTAAAAAAATCTTAAAAAAAGAATAATTAGTAGTTAAATTTAAAGTATTATTATAAATAAATTAAGCAGAAAATAATAGAACAAACTAGTTTAGTTAATTTTTATTAATAAAACATCGAAAATATTATCTAAAAATCTGATTTATTCTTCTAATTTAACTATTAGTTTAGGATTAAAATACTGTTAATAAATAAAGTTTAATTTAAATATAATAAATAATTTAAGACTAAAATTTATTAATAAAAAGAAAATCTTTATCTAAAATTATATTCTAAAATAGTTTAAACTAGAGTTTAATCTCTTTATAAAAAAGTTTAGCAAGTTCTAAAGTAGTTATAATATATAAAATAAATAAAAATTAATACTATTTTATAAATCTTTTAATAATAATAAGAATTAAATCTAAAAAATTATTTTTTATTATAATAAAAGATAGATTTATAATAAAGTCTATAAATAGTTTAATAAAAAATCGGTTAGAAATTAATAATAATTTAAACTTATTATATAATTTATATCTAATAAATATATTTTTTTAATATATAAAGCACTTTCTAATAAAAATAATTATATTTTTATAAAGATTTATCTAATAAAACTTTCTTTTAAAAAAAGCTTTTATTTTTAATTATTTAAAATAGTCTACTAGTTAATTATTATAATAAAAACTTAATAAATATTACTAAAGACTTTTTTCTATAGAAATATATAAATAGTATTTATATATAATAAGATTATTCTTATTAATTCTTTAATATTTGAATTTAGAATTATCTTTTAAAATAGTAAGTTTTTAATAATATATTTTTATATTTTTATTTTAGATTCTTCCGATTAGAAAATATAGTTTTTTATTAATCTTAGAATAGAATAAGTTTTTATTTTTAAATACTCGGAATACTGCTAATATACTAATATATTTATTATAAAATAAGCTTATTCTAATAGTTTTAGAATATAATAAGTTTTTATATTTATATACTTAGAATACTGCTAATATATTAATATATAAATTATAAAATATTTTTATCTTAATAGTCTAGCTAATTGTTTTTATATTAATTTAATTATTTTTAGATTCTAATAAACTTAATATATACTGGCGGATATAGAATTTAAGATTTTTTTATAAAAATATTTTATTATATTTTAATTAGAACTTTTTAGAAACTAGTTATAATCTTATAAAAGATTTACCAGCTATTTAATATTATATTAACTTTAGAATCTTTATATTAAGTAGAATTTCTAAGTTTTTTTTTATTCTTAATAGTAGATTAATAAGATTATATTTATTAAACTAATATTAAATAATAAAGTTATAACTATTAAAATATATATATTATTAAATCTAACAGCTGTTTAGTTTCGGCTGTTTTATAAAAATCTAAAGATTTTAATAGTTTAAAAAAATTTTAATAGTATATAATAGTTCTTTAAGATATTAATACTAATATTTAAATAAATAAATAATAATAAAAAGCTTTTAATCTAGGATTAAATAGTAAGTTTTAGTACTATTAAATTGTTATACAATACCTACCGCTACAGCAGCCCATATCTACCACTATGGCAGCCGCTTCGGGGTCGATACGGATTCGTCGGGATTTCAATCCGGATGCCTATATTATTATGTTGTTTACCCCTTCTTTTTGTATGATATATTGTTCTGAGATTTTTTAGAGAAGGAGATTCCTTAAAAATTAGTCTTAAAATTAATAGAAGACTGCTTTTAACTATCTTACTTGCCTTGCCTAATCAGCGTGTCTACTATATTAAGTAGTTCTTAACAATTCCTAATTCTTCTTTCTTTTAGTTACCCAAGGAAAAGTAATATATTATCTAACAAATCTTTGTCAGAATTATCTTAAGGCACTTTATCTGCTCCTAAATCATATTATCCAACCCAGGCAGATATTTAAAAAATACAAGCTACTATTTACCGATTGAAATAGTTAAAGTAATTAAAAAAATAGATTCAAATATTGTAAATAGAATATAAAGGCATCAAATCTTTAACAGAATCACAATAATACTGTATTAGCTCGATCTTATCTTCTGAACAAGAAAAAAAAGAAATTAAATTTAAAAAAATCCCTATTTTCTTTCTTCGGTTCAGTTTATAACAGAGAATAGAGTAGATTCGTAATCTACTATATATTTTTAAGAAAGCCCCTCGGAAGTATTGAACAGAGAATTAAAAAGTCCTAGCCGCAGTTAGCTATTTAGACTCTATCTGTCGGCAGAGATAGTACCGATATATTAATAAAAAATCCCCGGAAGACCGCCGAAATACTAAGAAATTATAGGATTACTTTATCTAATAGATTTTTTCTTTTATTCGAAACGCAGCTATCCTACAGTCTGATACTATAGAGCAGCTTAAACGGGCCTACCAGCAAACTAATTAAAATCCGAAAAAATTTTATTTTTATTTAAATATTTTAGAGTATTACTTCGAACCTAAATAAGATAACAAATATGTATTAATCTTCTTTTTAAAGCTAGTACCGGAACTCAGTCGATACATCTATAAATATATATTAAAACTACCGGACTTCCGAGAGAAAATAGTATCTATTACCATCTATTATTAGAATATATTAAACCGAAAGAAAAAATAAGATCTAGAAAACTAAGAATACTATCTAAATAAGACTTTTAAAGAATCCGAATCTTTACAGTCTAATAATAAGTTCTCCCTATCTAAATCCCCTCGAAATAAAAAAAATCAAAAAGGAAAAATCCTTCACTGTTATAAATATAATAGTAAATACTATTTAGCCAACCGATGCCCTTATAGAGATAAAGATAAAACCAAACCAAAACTAATAGAAAAAGAATAGTAGTTAAAGAAGCCTCTACATCTTCAATAAACTAGCCTGAAGTAGAAACTGCTACTTGTTTTAATATATCTATTTACTTCAGAAACACACTTAAAACCTATACAGACTTGGATTCATACGCTAAGATTAATCTTATTAGCTATTAATTTATTTAGTAATTTCATCCAAACACAGCCCGTCTTACAGCCCTACTAATTACTGTAATTAATCACCTTACTATAGACACCTATAGTATATAAAAAATTCCTATTACCGCTATTAATTCGAAAAGAACTATATAATTATTTATAAAATATTATATAGCTATTAATCGTAATCCAGATCTTTCCGAAAGTCCTATTCTACTTTTAATAACTATTTTAGAAGACCTATATATTTATCTATCCGTATAAAATCGACAGTAGTGGTATAAAGCCCAAATATTAAAGATTTTATTTCCTTACAAATTTATAAAAGCTTGCCAAAATCTTGTCTATATTTATACTGTTATTAAACTCTTAGAAAATATCTAGCTACTAGAAGATAAAACCTCCTCGAATTATTTATAAATTAAATCCGATAAGATTATATTATCTTCTAAGCTCTAAAATTTTATAAATATATTCTCTTCTAGTTATTCTCAACAACTTTCTTCTTATAGACTCTTAGACCATGCTATTAATCTAAAAGATAGTAAAATTCCACCGTATAGACCTATTTATTCTTTATCTTAAGTTGAGCTCCAATCCCTCTGTTATTATATTAATAAAAACATTTAATTAGAATAAATTCAATCTTTTAAAAGTCCTGCAGAAGCCCCTATTCTTTTTATACTAAAGAAGAATAAAGGCCTCCGATTATATATAGATTACAGGAAACTTAATAAGATTTTAGTTAAGAATCGCTATTCTTTACCCCTAATTTTAAAAATTCTAGACAGAATTATAAAAGCCAAATATTTCTTTAAGCTAGATATTCAGAATACGTATTACCGAATTTATATTAAACAGAAAAACAAATAAAAGACGGCCTTTCGAATCTACTACGGGTATTTCGAATATCTAGTTATACTCTTTAGATTAACTAATACTCTAGTTATATTTTAAAACTATATCCATTTGGCTCTTTATAATATATTAAATATTTTCTATGTTGCTTATTTAGATAATATTCTTATTTTTTTAAAGAACCGCCCTTTTTATACTTTTTATCTACATTAAATATTAGAACGCTTACAAAAAGCAGATCTTTATATTAAGCTATTAAAGTATATTTTCTACTAAAATTATATTAAATTTCTAGAATATATTATATCCTTATATAGTATGTCGATGGATCTCTAATAAATATCCGATATTCTTACATGGCCGATACCAACTATATACCGTAAGATCTAAGTATTTTTAGGATTCTGCAATTTTTATCAGCGTTTTATTAAAAATTATTTTTTAATTATGTTATTACTAACCTCCCTTTTAAAAAGCACCCAGAATAGAAAGAAGCCTAGAAGAGTAGTATTAACTAGTAAAAAAACAGTAATATTCCGACAGCTTCTTTATAATTTTAAGACTGCGTCTTTATTAAAGCATTTTAACTCTTAACAGAAAATCCGGATAAAAACAAATACTTTTTAATAAAATATAACAGAAATACTGTTCCAGCCGGGTGACCATAAAGTATACTATCCTGTTGTATTCTGGTTAAAAAAGTTTAATAGTACTAAAACTTACTATTTAACCCCAGACTAAAAGTTTTTTGCTATTATTTATTTATTTAAGCATTAGTATTAATATCTTAAAGAGCCATTACATACTGTTGAAATTCTTTCAGACTATTAAAATCTTCAGATTTTTATAAAACAGCCGAAACTAAACAGTCGTCAGGCTTGATAATATATATACCTTAGTAATTATAACTTTATTATTTAATATTAACCCGGTAGGTATAATCCTACCGACCCGCTGTCGAGAATAAAAGAAGACTTAAAAGTCCTGCCTAATATAAAAATTTTAAAGTTAATACAGCATTAAATAACTGGTAAATCCCTTATAAGATTACAGCTAGTCTTGGAGAAGTTCTAGCTGGAATATAATAAAATATCTTTATAGAAGAGTCCTGAACCCCATACCCGCCAGTATATATTAAATTTATTAGAATCTAAATATAATTAAACCGGTATAAAAGTAGTTAGCTGGACTGTCGGAGCAAAAATATTCTGTAATTTATATATTAATATATCGGCAGTATTCCGAGCATATAAGTATAAGAACTTATTATATTCTAAAACTATTAGAGCAAGCTTATTTTATAACAAATATATTAGTATATCAGCAGCGTTCCGAGCATATAAAAATAAAAACTTATTCTGTTCTAAAATCAACAAGAAATTATATTTCCTAATCGGAAGAATCCAAAACGGAGATATAAAGATATATCGTCGAAAACTTGCTGTTTTAGAAGATAATCCTAAATCCAAATATTAGAAAATTAATAAGAATAATCTTATTACATATAAATACTACTTATATATCCCTGCAGGACAAAGCCTTCGGCAATATTTATTAAGCCTTTATTATAATAATCGGCTAGCAGGCCATTTTAAACAATCAAAAACAGAAGCCCTTCTTAGAAGAAAGTTTTATTAGATAAACCTCTATAAAGATATAGTTACTTATGTTAGAAAGTGCTCTATATATCAAGAAGTTATATTTATTAGATATAAACTATATAGTAAGCTTGAATCGCTGCCGATTCCTAGCCGATTTTTTATCGAACTATCTATAAACTTTATTATAGGTCTATCTTCTGTTATAACAAAAAATAATATTTTAGATTTAATTCTTATTATTATAGATAGATTCACAAAGTAGTGTCGATTTCTATCTATTTTATATACTATAACTACTCCAAAACTTACTGAACTTTTTTATAAAAAGATTAAACTCCAGTTTAGACCACCTCAGGATATAATCTTAGATAGAGGTTCCCTTTTTACTAGTAAATTTTAGTCCCGAATTGCCTATTATACTCAGATTAAACTCCGTTTGTCGACAGCGTTTCGACCCCAGACTAATAATTAAACTAAAAGAATAAATCAGACTCTTAAACAATATCTTCGATATTTTATTAATAAAAATCATCTAAACTGGCCTACTCTACTGTTTTTTACTTAATTTACTTATAATAACGCTCCGAATTTAACTACTAGTTATTCTTCTTTCGAGGCTCTTTTAGGCTATTCGCCTAACTTTTATCTTTATACCGAGATCGGTACTTTCCAGAAAGAGGTCCCTGCAGCTAAAGATCGAATTAATAAGCTAGCTGTACTATAAAAAAACCTACAAAATTACTGGCGAAAAGCTAATAAAGTAATAAAAAAGTACTATAACAAAAAATACCAGCCAATAACTTTTAAGAAAAAAAATCTCGTAAAGCTGTCTACTAAGAATTTAAAAATTAAGACCCTATTTCGGAAGCTAGCTCCTCGATATATTAGACCTCTAAAGGTCCTAGCAGCTATTAAAAAACAGATATATCAAATTTTTTTGTCTGACTGCTATAGTCGAATCTATAATATCTTTTATATATTATTATTAGAACAATAAGAATCTAGTATAGATTCACAAAATCAACTCCACCCCCCAGATTTAAAAAAAAAAAAGAAGTTCGAGGTCGAAGATATTAAAAACAAGCAGACTTTTAACAATAAGCAGTATTTCCTAGTCAAATAGACGGACTGGCCAAATAAATATAATAAATAGGTCCTAGAAGAATCTATAGGCAACACCCAGCAAGCTATTCAAAGCTATAGAAGGTAAAAAAAGAAATTAAGACAGCAGAAAATATTTTATTCCTAAATATAAAAAAGACAACCGAATCCACATCGAATTATTATATTAGATACATTTAAAGGTTAATACTGAAATATATAATCGAAACAAAAACCCCTGCAAACAAGCCGGACCCCTATCGAAAAACTACCGGACCAACCCGGCTAATTGGTACTATTCTCACAGGAGATAAGCAGCGAAAAGCCAGAACTGCTTTATTTTTTAGATGCGGAAACCCTGGGGGAAGGCCTCGTCGCCATATATAATATACACCTTGCGGTAAATCCCCTCGAAGAATACCTGCTTGGCCCTAGTTTATAAAAGAAACCCGTCATCCCCGGGCATTAGACAAAGTATAGTCGGATCGTCCGCGATGAAACGACGGCCCGCAATAAAAAAGCGATAGAAAATCAGATTAAGCTAGCAAATTAGCCCACGAATTAACGAAAAGTCGATAGAAAAACATACAGTAACCTTAGACTTACTAATGCCGGTCAGCCCATACTCACGGCGGTGGGCCAGCTCGGCCGCCTCGAAGCCGGTGGCTAGAACTAGGGTCAAATAACCGACCTGGACACAGAGCGTCAGGTCCCAATCTAAATCCTGGTCGGAGGCAGTATAATCGACAAAAAACTCCTAGCTTTAGTTCAGAATCTGTAAGAACTTGAGGGCGTTCCCCAGCATACCAACCGAAGTCTAGTCCTTATTAGCCTGAGAAATCCACCGAGAAGCTGTCGAAACATACCTGATAACAAACCTGGTTCCTACTGGAATACTGTTTACACGCCACGGATACCACAGCATCGAAAACACAGCCAGGTACAAAATTTTCTGCGTTGGTAATATCGAAATTCTTGATATTAGTTCTCAAGCAATACAGACAGAAAAAGATCTTAGGTATAATAGGCGTGTCGGCTAAACGACGGCGAGTAGTTATCAGCATCGCGTCGAAAAGCAGCAGAAACAAGAATTTTAAGAAAATAAATCAACAGATAAGATACAAAACGAATAATAAAAACAAGAGCAAAAACAACAAGAAAAAAGAATATAAAGAAAAAGATTCGGTAGAAAGTCGAGATATAGAAATAAACAAAGATGTATTAATCTTCTTTATTTATATATATACTTTACGTCGGATCCTAATCAGATTGTTAACAAAACATATGCTTTATTTACTGTCCTAGAATCTTTTATTTACGGGATGTACAGCCTACCAGATAATTCTTCTACTGTTACAGCACCGAACTCTACTATTTAAAGAATACTACTAGCAGGAATACCTAATTAAAGTAAATAGTAAAGCTATTCGCGGCTATACTACTATACCAGATGACCCGGCTTGGCGGAGAAGTATAATTATTATATAATACCTACTGCTACAGCAGCTTATATCTACTACTATAACAGCCGCTTCGGAGTCGATATAAATTCGTCGGGATTTTAATCCGGATGCCTATATTATTATGTTGTTTACCTCTTCTTTTTATATAATATATTGTTCTGAGATCTTTTAGAGAAGAAGATTCCTTAAGAATTAGTCTTAAAATTAATAGGAGACTGCTTTTAACTATCTTACTTGTCTTGCCTAACCAGCGTGTCTACTGCGTCAAGTAGTTCCTAACATAAATTTTTTTAATTAGAATATAATAAAATAGTATATTTTATAGTTATCTAACTGGAATAGTATTCTTATTATATTTTATTAAAAAGTATTTATTTTTATCCGGATCTTCTATTAAGAATTAAAATATTTTAATAAAAATATAGTTTTAAAACTATAAAAAAGCTGTTAGAATACTATTATTTTTTTATTAATTAATATTATTCTTTCAGGCTTCTTTCTATTCTGAATATCTTTTAAAAAAAAGATTAGTAGTAATATAATTAAAAAATAATTCTTAATAAAATACTAATAAAAATTATAAAAATTTAAAAATACTTAAATCTTATAATATATAGTTAGTATTAGCTATATAAAAATATAAAATATCTATTAAAAATCTATTAATATACTATATAAGAATATAATATATTCTAAAAATTTAATATAATTTTAGTAGAAAGTATACTTTAATAGTTTAATATAAAGATCTACTTTTTATAAGTATTTTAATACTTAATATAAATAAAAAGTATAAAAAAACAGGTTTTTAAAAAAATAAGAATATTATTTAAATAAATAATATAAAAAACATCTAATATATTATAAAAAACTAAATAAATATAGTTTTAAAATATAACTAGAATATTAGTTAATCTAAAAAATATAATAAAATATTTAAAATATTTATAACAAATTTAAAAGACTATTTTTTATTTATTTTTCTATTTAATATAAATTTAGTAATATATATTCTAAATATCTAGTTTTAAAAAATATTTAGCTTCTATAATCCTGTCTAAAATTTCTAAAATTAAAAATAAAAAATAGTAATTCTTAAGTAAAATCTTATTAAGTTTTCTATAATCTATATATAATCGAAGGTTTTTATTTTTTTTTTAGTATAAAAAGAATAAAAGCTTCTGCAGAACTTTTAAAAAATTAAATTTATTTTAATTAAATATTTTTATTAATATAATAATAAAAGAATTAACTAATAAAATTTTTTTCTATAATTTTTATAAAGATAGTAGCTTATAGAATTAGTTTCTAAGTTTTTAATTCCTGGGTGTTATAAAATATAAAAACATATAGTATAGTAGATATAAGAAATTTTATTAAAAAATAATATATCTTTCTAAAAACTATTTTATATTATTAATATTTTTTTCTAATTAAAATAAAATAGTAGTTCTTAAGCTTATACACAGGTTTTAAAAAAGACTATCTGTTATACAATACCTAGCGCTACAGCAGCCCATATCTACCACTATGGCAGCCGCTTCGGGGTCGATACGGATTTATTAGGATTTTAATCCGGATATCTATATTATTATGTTGCTTACCTCTTTTTTTTATATAATATATTGTTCTGAGATCCTTTAGAGAAGGAGATTTCTTAAGAATTAGTTTTAAAATTAATAGGAGACTGTTTTTAACTATCTTACTTGTCTTACCTAACCAGCGTGTCTACTGTGTCAAGTAGTTCCTAACATCTAAATAGTTAGTTTATAATTTTTTATACTTTTTATATTATATTTACTAATATTTATTAGTTTTTATCTATTTTATTGTTAATTATTTATTTAATATTATTTTATTTTATTTTACTTCTTTTTATTTTTCTTATGGAATTATATATTATTTTAATTATTAATATTCTATATTTCTTCTTATAAAATTTTTATAAGTAATTTAAAAAGACTTTTTATTAGTATTTTTTTATTTTAAATATTTCAATAAATAGGCTCTAATAAGCCCTAATTCTAATATTAAAAAAATATTTATATTAGATTTTTATAAAAGTCTATTTATATTTTTTTAATTTTAACAGTTTTAATATAATATATATAAAATATTAACTTTATATAAAATATTATAAAGATTTCTATTATTTTTATATTATAAAATATTATTTTATATATTTAAAAATTTTAATAATATTATTATTACTTTTTAGTCTATATAGAATAAAAAAATCATTAATTATTATATAATATCTACTATTACAGCAGTTTATATCTACTATTATAACAGCCTGCTTTAGGGTTAATACAGATTTATTAGACTTTTAATCCGGATATTTATATTATTATATTATTTACTTTTTTTTATATAATATATTGTTCTAAGATTTTTTAGAGAAGAAGATTTCTTAAGAATTAGTTTTAAAATTAATAAAAGACTGCTTTTAACTATCTTGCTTATCTTGCCTAACCAGCATGTCTATTACGTCAAGTAGTTCCTAACATTAATTTAATATAAAAATAAACTACAAGAAACTTATATAATATTCAAAATAATTATTAGTATTAAAATTAATTATTAAATAATCTATTTTTAATATTAGTTATATATAATTCTGTAATATACTTTTTTTATTATATAATAATATTTATTATTTTAAAACTATTTTTTACTACTATAACTATATTCTAACTATACTATAACTATATCATAACTATATTATAACTATATAATAACTAATAATTACTCTTTATAACTAAATACTACTATTATTAACAGTAGAAAAGGCTCTATACAGACCCCCTTGGCCTGCTATGCATGATCTGCTCGACCATGCCAAGTATAGCAACGTCATTTGCCGCATTTGTTACGATAGCGGTTAATCCCCACCTCTTCCCGTGAGATTCTGCTAATTCACTAGAAGAGGCAATTAGCGACATTTCATTCTGGTAAACACCCCGCTTATCTACACAGCCTCTGAACTTCCCCTCCATTGTTTCTTCATCTCTCGTCTACCACCTCTCAGCCCAAAATGACGCAGACAAAACTCCAACGTCACCTCCAAGAACGGTCTGCTCTGCTGGATCAAGAGAAAACCATCCGCCATGACCATGCCTTCAAGACAAACATGTCTACCACGGCGCAGAAGGCCGCGGAGATCGTCGCCCGCATCCGTCAGCGAGAGTCAGAGATCTTCTGGACAACCCCTGAGGGAAATCACAGTGAGGCCAAGCACCCCGTCGTGTTTCCTGGCATCTCATTCGCTATCTCGCGCGATCGGATGCACAAAACCTCGTTGTGGAGAATCGTGTCCGCTATGCCCAAGGGCTGTCTCCTGCACGCCCACATGGAGGCGATGATTGACATCGACTGGATGCTCGACCAGGCGCTGCAGATCCCCGGGTTCTGGATGTCCAGTCCTGCGTCACTGATGCTTGGCGCTTCAACGAACCCGCCAGCCTTTGAATTCCACTACCGTCCAAGCCGGATGGTCGCTGAAGCCACTGCATCCATCTGGGAAGCCGATTACTCTCCAAACGAGCTCATTCCTATCGCTGAAGTCGCTCGCACCCATCCCAGCGGGGCGTCGGGATTCAAATTCTGGGCCATCTCCCAGATGACCATCACCGAGGATGAGGCTCTCTACCACCATCACCGCGGCATCGTCGATATCTGGAAGAAATTCGCCTCTTGCTTCCGCGGCATCGCTGGACTCTTCTACTCGGAACCTATCTTCCGTCGCTGTGTCCCCCGGCTCCTGCAACAGCTACATTTCGACGGGATCAAGTACGTCGAACTGCGTCTCGTACCGCGCCCGTTCCACCGGACGGGCTCGGACACCCCTGAACCCGACACCCACTACTTCCTCGAATGCTTCGCGCAAGAGCTGCAGCGGTACTGCTCCTCCGCGGATGGCTCCGGTTTCTGGGGCGCCCGCCTCATCTGGACCGCCATCCGCAGCCTACCGGACGACCTTCTGCGCGCATCCATGCAAGAGTGTCTCTCCAGCAAGGCCGCTTATCCCGCGGTGATCGCCGGCTTCGACTTTGTCGGCCAAGAGGATCTCGGTCGCCCGTTGGTCGAGCTCCTCCCGCTCTGTGAGTGGTTCCAGCAAGAATGCGCCCAACGCAATCTCCAAATACCGTTCTTCTTCCACGCTGGCGAGTGCTTGGGGGATGGTGATGCCACCGACGCGAACCTAGTGGACGCAATCCTGCTCAAGTCTCGTCGCATCGGCCACGCGTTCTCGCTGTACAAGCACCCCGTGCTGATCGAACTGGTGAAGAACCGGAAGATCCTGATCGAGATGTGTCCCATCTCGCACGAGGTCTTGCGTCTCACGGCGAATATCCTCACGCATCCGATGCCGGCGCTGCAGGCGCGCGGGGTGGCGGTCTCGTTGAACAACGATGATCCCGCAATCCTAGGCCATGGGGGGAATGGGCTTAGCTATGACTTCTACCAGGTGCTGCTTGCATTTGAAAACACGGGACTTGGGGGCCTGGCGAAGATGGCGGAGGATAGTGTACGGTGGGCTGCTTTTGAGGATGAGGACGAGACGGCGTGGTTGGAGGGAGTTGAGGGGCGAGTAATGGAGGGAGTGAAAGCCGCACGGCTAGAAGAGTGGCGGACTGCATTTCAATATTGGTGTCAGTGGATAGTCAAGGAGTTCGCAGGTGAACTTGAGGATGGGATAAAAGAGTAGACAAGGCATCGATCGATGAGGTACAAACCGATGACCATCGGTGCCTTAGGCATCAATGTATGCTCCATCTGGGTCTCCCACAGGCAATCCATGATAAATACATGTTTCACTAGTATGTCGCTATGCTGAACCATGGCAAAGTGGCAATATCCCGACATCTCCATCATAGCCATGATTCTCTGCCCGGTCAGGACGTCCTTATCCTTCATCTAGACCTGTTGGAGGCCTTGAGGCAAGAAGCCACGTGACACTCCTCGCGCTTTGCCCTTGTCTTCTTGATCATGTCTGGGGTTCTTTCAAAGATGTAGGAGCTCAGAGTGATGGCAACAGCCAACATGGCAGGCCATGTTGCTGTGGGATGCCAAGAGCATCATTTCACGCCGAGTCACCGAACAAGGGAAGCTGGGCTCTTTATTCACACGTGACCGAATTCAGAGTATGGCGTGGATTGAAATCCCCAACGCCATCTACTGGTTCTTGTTCCCTTCCCATCTCTCCTCTCGTCCATTCCGATATCAACAACAATGCGGTCAGAAACTCGACAGACGTTCGGCATCCTTTGATGCCCGGCAAAGACATACTGCTTAATCTTCGGGTCGTTGTCGCGCACTGAACAGCGTTTGCTATGTCTAGTACATAAGATTCTGCGTGCTCATGCTGAGCCGCTGCTCTACGGTGAGACTTGCTGGATCTGGAGGGAGCCCCATCCTCCTCCAATTTCCCTCCTTCGCACAATCTTGCGTCGGCCTCAGCTGGCCGCTTACATCAGATCCTTCCACCTCGATATGACAGCCTTCCATGAGTACCACCCAGGTGTTGGGTATCTCTAGGGTCTCCGTCCTGTTGATGGACTGGATGAACACATCGCATTCATACGCAGGACTGACGTTTCACACAGCAGGTCTTGGATCCGAAGATTGCGCCATGGCACTACAGATGCTTTCCTCGCTCTCCTCTTGGCGCAATTCTCAGGTCTACGATCTTTGCATATCAGTGGTGTTGTGGATCAACACGCCAATTTGATCGGATTGACACTCGTCTCCGCCATCTGTGAGTCGGGAAGGTATCGACTGCCTAATTTCCAGCGTTTACGAGAGGTGCATCGGCGCGGGCGTAGACGGTGCCCCGACTGTAGTCGAGGCAGCCATCTACACCTATTTTGATCATCAGTCACAATTGTCATGTTCTCGTGGAGTCGGCGCAACAATCCCCGTCGTGCGTATTCTGGGTGGCTTTCCTACATCGCGATACATCGAAGCCCCCTGCAATCTTGGGTGCACCGCATTCGTTTGATAAGCGATCAGTAGGTACAACCGGTTTAACGTGAGTGGTTGTTTCTTGCTATCGACCTGACAATTCAGTTATCTGACCACAACAGAGCGTTATGTGCTACTGCTTGCCCGGCCGGTTGTACTGTAGTTCTGTTGGGGTCAAAGCTCAAGGGGGGGGGGGGGGGGGGTGCAAGTTCCGTTCTGCTGACCCTAACAAGCGGTTCCAGCTCAATCCTTCTCAAGTTCACATATCCTCGAAAGAACAAGCAGGACAGATGTAGTCGCTGATCTCTCGAGCCCGACCTGCAGGCTGGAGCAGCAACTCGAACGGAACCTCCTCTAGCGGGCCCTTGGCCACCAGACTCTTTTTCCACTCGTGCAGCCAGTCCACGAACAACCGTGCACAGTCCACCCGGCCTCTCTGTGCCTCCCGCTCAGGATCGACGTACAGCCGAAACAGCTGGCCAAACAACTCCGACTTGACGTGCTGCGGCTCGTCGCGGGCGATGACCGCCCCGTAGGTCGGCATCGGTAGCAGTGTCTCGGGCCACTTTCGGAGAAAAAAGTTGTCGCGCTCGGCAAGCACGGTATCCGGGACGCTGCCGCACGACTCGGGGAATTGCAAGGCCATACCCAGGATTTCGCCCTGGTAGCCGGCACAATGCACGGCCCGGCGTTCACAACCCATCAGCTCGTCGTCTCCGCGGTGACTGGCGATGATCATCTTCGGCCCACGGCACTGGTGGATGCTCATGTGGATCGTGTAGCCCTCGCTCTCCGGGAAGCTCGCGGAGACCGTCTCGGCCCAGCTGCCGCTGGTGGTATCTTTCTTATCAGCGGACATGTTTATTTTCATGGTACTCGTCGAGCGTTATTTCTGAAGTGGGCCGTTGCACCGTGGTGGTGGCGGAAGCAGTGGCTTGTGGCCTAATGATGGGTTCATATATTATTTGAAGGCTGAGTGGTGCACAAGGCTCTTGCCGGAGGATTCCTTTAAGCAACTCATCAAACGTGAATGGTTCCATCCACTTATATAAATCTCCGCTGTGAACCTCGGGAGAATGTGTGTTTCCTTGTTTGATGAACCTCGAGAACAAGGTATATTAATTGACAAGCTCCTGGGATTATCTTAGCCAGCGAGGAACATCGAAGGCCCTTTACATAGGGGTCAGGTGGACTGGAAGACCAGGGTCAGGTTGATCTGTTTGTCGGCGTTGGTGGCCTGGAATCGCCGGGTCACGTGACGGCCGGAAGTGAAAACACCCGTAGCGATAGCCAGTTTCTCTTTTATAATAATTAATATAATTAATTAATAAAATTTGTATTATTTTAATTTTTAATTTTTTAAATATATGCTTCTACAGATTATAAGCCCGGCTTAAACTAAAATATTAATTTAATTATTTTTATACTAATCTATACTTTTTTTAATAAAAAGAATATTATTAAAATATATTATTTTATTAATTTATAATATTACTAATCATTATTAGAATTTTTACTAAAATATATATTAATTAACTAAAATTTATTACTATATTATTTTTTATATCTATTTCTGCTAAGTATAAAGCTATAGTTAAGATTAGTAAATTAGAATATAAAATTAAATAATAAAGTATATAAAAATATAATAAAATATTAAATAGTTAATATAAATAAGCTGCTAGTTTTTTAAAATACTAAAAACTTTCAGTATTAATTTAAGATAGTTAAAATATATTTATAAAGTTAAAAATTATAGTATCTAGTTTTAGATATTATAATAGTTTTAAGACTTTTTATAAAATCTTTTAATAATATTATTAATAATATAGCTATTTAAACTACTAAACAGATATATACTAAAAAATTTAAAAAATATTAAATAAAATAGTTAGAATAGTATTAAAATAATAAAAAGACTTATAGTATTATATATACTATATTATTATTAAAAATCTGTTATAAAATAATTAATCTAAAGTTAGCTAGTATTATTTAGAATGAATTTAAGAAATATTATAATATTATTTTAAATATTTAATTTTTTAAAGATCTTTAGACTATTATATCTTTCCGGTATAATAATTGTTAAAATATTAATAAATATATTATAAAAATATTTAAAATATTAAATAAATTTTAATATAATATTACTGCAAACAACAAGCTTAGTAATAATATATAAATATAATTTATATTTTATAATCTAAAAAACTAATAGTTTATTTTTTTAATTTTTTATTTTAATTTTTATTATATTAAAAAAATAATAATATAAAATCAGATTATCTAAGTTCTTATATAAAAAAAGATATATATCTAGTTTAATTTAAGTAATACTAATCTTACTAAAATATCTAAGAACTAAAAGTCGAATAGCTCTAATTTAAAAAACTAATAAAATAAACCAAACCAGTTAAATAAAAATAATTTTAAAAAAAATATTAGAGAAAGTTCACAAGAATTAGAAATATAATTATTATAGTAAAGTTGGCTATAAAAAGTCTAATTATTAGAAATTTTATTTTAAAAAAAAGTTATTTAAACTGACTGGAAATACTAAAAAAAATTTAAATATAAATATTATAATTAAAGACTTTAATATTACTACAGCTACAGTCTTCGGTATAATAATAATAGATAAAAAAATAAAAATAATATAAATATACTTTTATATAATTTTTATATTTTATAATACTATATTAAAAATAAATAGATTATCAACTCTGATTCTACTAAATATTTTATTAAAAATAAAAATAACTTTATTTTCTTAATTATAAAGTGTTTTAAGTATGATATTTATATAATAACTAAAGAATTTATATATTTAATACTAAAAAATAATATTAAGCTAAAAGTATATGTTGGGCTTCGAGGCCTCGAGAAATAATGATTTATAGATAGATGGTTGTTCCCTTTATTTTAGCTATCTCGATATGTATATAAGATTGCCTTTTCGAAGTAGTAAGAGAGAGCAGTATCCAAGCCGAGGCTCGAAATATTAAAGATAATACTTCTTCTGCTTTGCAAGCAAGACACACGTACTAAGCAGAAAACTAAAAAATAAAAACAAAATTTGATGTTACGAAAGAAATAGATATAAAAAATAAAAAAAAAAAAAGTCTATTTACTAAATACTAAAAACCGAATCGACGCATGTTCACGAGCCGATATAATTAATATATAAAAGTTATCGAATGTTTAGTAGTCTTTGTAGAATAGATTTATTTAGAGGCTATTTCTCCAGTAGCTTTTTATAGAAATTAACGGTCTTCTATATAAAAAACTATTTTTCGATATTAAAAAGAATATTCTGTCTATATGTTAAGAATATAAGATCGATATTCTTTTCTGTACTAAAAAAATAGATTTCTAGTATAATTATATAAAGTTTCCAGATTTTATCGGCGATCGAATATAAAAAACAATATTTGTTTTTAAATAATCTTTTAAAAGCCGGAATATTCTTTATATCTGATAGTACTATAAGATTGAAGATGTTAGTAAAATTTTTTTTTATTATTTTAACTATAGGCTTTTTTTATATTAAATATTAGTTAATAATCCAGTCGTATAACTTCAAGATATTAATTTTATTATTTGTAAAAAATATTAATATTATAAAAGTATTATTCTTTTCGTTAAATAACAGGCATATAAATTTCTTATTAAAATTAGAATTATTATATTTTTTAATTTTATTTCTTATCTTCTCGTCCGTGCGAACTTTCTTGTAAAAAATATTACAAAATTTTTTCGCGTTCTTAATATATTAGAAAAAGATTTTGTCAGCAGAAATAATATAATTCTTTATTTTAATCTAATTCTAGACTTTATTTACTTAATTATATAAAAAGATTCTATTAAATAGCTTTCTATAGCCGATCTGCCACTTGCTGTAATCTTAGATTAATACTTTGTTTTTTAACTTTTCTAGTATATTATCAGGCAGATTTAGTACTGTACGAAGAATATTAACTTTCTAATTAACAACTTACTATTACTAAAGGCTTACTATATTATTAAAGTTCTTAACAGCTTGTTTAGTTTTAGTAATCTAAAGTAGTATTAGTTTCAGAACTTTCTTCTTAATATTATGCTTTATTTTAAATTCTGGCAAAGTATTATAAGATTTAAGATTGTTTTTCGGAATATTCTTATTATACTAGTTAATAATTCGATAAAGATTTAACTTAATTTATAACTAGTAGAAAATATAAATAATTAAATTATTATAGATTATATTATATCTGTAGATATATTATTTATCTTATATCTAATTAATTACGAACTTTAGAAGCTTTAGTTTATTGTAAATTAAAAATAAAAAAGAAGATATAAAATACTGGAAAAATAGATCAGCCGATATTACGTAGTTAATAAATCAGATAATTAATATTTTTTTATTAATCTTATAGTTTAAATAATCGGGGGGAATATCCGGAATAAAATCGGTATTCTAATAGTCTAATATATCTTTCTTATTTTTTTTTTAATTATCTTGGTTTCCGAGATTATCAGATAGTCGTTAGAGTCGGAGCTGGAGGAATAAATATATTTCTTAAAACTCGCAGTCTTAATATATTTTGAAGTCGAAGAACTAATATACTTCTTTAAAATTAAAAAATTAAAATTAAAGTTAGAATAGAAATTAAAAGTATATTTTCTTAAGTTCGGTTTCTTATATTTAGAAATATAACTGGTTTCGGGATCTAGACTATTTTATAATAAGCGACTGAAGACAGAGCCGAAGTCTAATCCGGAATCAGATATTATTTTAAAGCAGAGTTTAGAGAGACTATAAAAAAAAAATTATTAAGTTAGATTATTTTTATGTCTAAGATAATACTAGTTTTTTTAATATTTCGATGTTCTTAATACCGATTAGGATTTAAAGCAAGTTTCTTTTTATTAAAACAAACGTATTTTATTATAAAAAAAAATTAGAAAAAGTAAGAATTAATATTTTTTCTTTTTTTTAAGCCAGGCGCTAAAGTCCTGTTTTATAAAGGTTATTTAAATATTTTAAGAAAGTGTTTATCTAGTCTTTCTTTATTTCTTTTTTTTTCGAATTTCTTACTCTGCTTGAAGGGCTTGTTTGTATTTATAACAAGCTTCTTTCTTAAATTTTCTGAGGTATTCGTCTGACATAAAAAATTCGGTAAAAAAAAAAAGAAAAATTTTTAGTTAATAGATTAGAGATAAAAAGATAACATAAAAAGTTAATATAAAAAGAGAAAGAAAAAGTATATTAGAAGAAAAAGAATAGTTAAATATTATATATTATATTAGTAAGGCGAAGTAAATAGATTAGTAAAAATAAAGTAAATAGTTATTATTATTTTAGACAATCTTGACTATATTTTAGAATGCAAGTTATACATATCGGTTTTTTTAAATTTAGGCTACTAGTCGGTCGAGAATACCGTTAGTTATATTACTTAACTAATATTTTTATATCCTATAGGTCTTGTTTTTTATATTAGATATTATATTTATTTATATATCCGAGCCACTTTACTAAATACTCGAAATTATTATTTTAAAAATATTAATTAAGTAAAATCTTAATTTCGTACAAGTCTCCGGTAACTAGATCAGGTTCTGGCTGTCGGTAATTAAAAAGATTTTTTTTTAGAATATTTTTCGACTTTTTATATAATTCTAGATGAATAATACTAATAATTAAATAAATCCGCAAATCCGGGGGTAGCTTAATAAAATATACTAATACCGACTTTTTTTTTAGAACCTCGAAAGGTCCCGCAAACGTGTTATTAAGTTTTTTTTTTAATACTGCTAAAATCTTATAGTTTTAGTAAAGACGAAGCTTTACTAAGTTTTTTTTCTTAAATACTATATTCTTATACTGGGCGTTATATCGATGTTTTATATTTATTTATATTATTTGAAGTACTTTAATTACTGTTATATATACCGAAAAATTCTGCGGTTAATTAATTAACTATATTACTATACTAAGGTTTAGTATTATCGGTAACTTTATACCGTATATTAATATATATAGTAAGAACTAGATAAATATATTTTTATAGAAATTAAATATTATTTATAGTTATAAAAGTAACTTAGGCTAATTAGCTGTATTTATTAAAAAGGTAATTGCATAACGCAGAAAGATTTTAACTATCTGATTAGTTTTTTTATTCTGTTTATCGGCTTGGGTGTGGCTGGCGGTAATAAATTATTACTTAATATTAAGTAGTTCGAACAGAGCTGTTTATAGATCGGATAAGAACTTTAAATCTTAGTTGTTAATAAGAACTTTAGAAATCTTCTAGTCTCCGAGAATAAGTTTTTTAAAAAGTAGATTTACCTATTACATCGCGTTTTAGTTATGTTGGTCTGGTATAATTATAATATATTTTATATATTTATAGATGACTGTTAGAATAATATTATAATCTTATTTATTTTTAATATCGGGAAGTACAGTCATAATATCAATAGTTAGAATATAAAAAAATATTGGTAGTAAAAAAATAGATTATAACTATCTATATAATTAGTATCGGAAAACTTTTTTTTTCTAATATTTATAATAATATATAATATACTGTTTCATCCAGTATCTGTATTGTGGGAATATTAGTTTCTTTAGATTCTTAATAGTTCGATCTTCTTCTAAATATCTGAGGGCATTATGCGCATTCTTAAAAGTTTGTTTAAATATAGATTCTGGCATGCATAAAGAATATTAGATATTAAAAAATAGGCCGTTTTCTATATAAAAAAATAGATTAATTTTTACTTAGGCTTTGTTGTTCTTTCTAATCTAATTTATAATTTTTAATTATTTAAAGTTCTTCGGGTAGTCTTCGTGTATTTAATTCTTAAAATTTTCTGTAAGATAGACTAACAGTATCGCGGGTTTGTTCTAAAATATATTTAAATAAAAGTCGTTGTTATCTGCAGTTCCGGTAGCGAGAAATAGTAGCCTTAAAAACATATTAAAAATAATATATAGTCTTCTAGGTTTATAGACTACGAGTAAGCGAAAAAATTAAAGATATTATACTATGCAGATAAGTCTTAGGTTTAGTTAAGTTACTAATATTAATATTAAAAAGACTTGTTTTAAAAGTAGTTTAATTATTTAGTAGTTGGTATACACTACTGTTCTTTAAACAGTCTAAATAAAATATCTATACTTATAAATTATTTAAAATAAATCCGATATTTTAAGTTCTGTAGGCTAATAGTTATGTTTTATATTACTAAGCTCCCGACTTAAAAAAAGAATTAATTAAATAGAGTTTATAAATAGGACGGTGGTCGGAGTCTATTTTATATTATATTTTAAACTTAACTTATTGTCTAAAAGAATATAAAAAAATATTACTTCTATTTCTCTTTTTTTTAATATATTAACGTTGATGCAGAGTGTTTGTATCTTATTAAAATATATAAATACTAGTTTCTTGCAGAAAAAATCCTTTATTATATAAAAAAACTAGAGCTTTATATTTATTAGTTCTATTAGTAAGATTTTTATTATATAGTTTTTTTATACGGTCTTACTAAAACCGTCGGGAATTATTTTTATAAGTAAGATTTTGCATTACTGGAAAGAATAAATTACTTTTATATAAAAAAGTATATAATTTTTCAACCAGTTTATCAGGCCGATAAAATAATTTAATTTAATTAAAATCTTCGGAAATTTAAGTTTTAAGATTGCTGTTATTTTTACTTCGGTAGTTATTATACCGAAGATATTTATATTTTATCCGAGGATTTTAATAAACAGAAATCTAAGAAAGAATTTGTTGGATAATAGAATAATTCTTATTTTCTAATATTTTTTAAGAAAGTATTCAAGATGCTGAAAATAATTCTTAAATATTTTTAAAAATATAATAAAATTATCTATATAAATGTGTAGAAATTCTTTTATTTTTTAAAATAAATCTTCTACTTAGTATTAGACATGCAGTATTAAGTTAAGATAATCTATAGAATATATCTTAAGAAATTTTTATTTATAATATAATATAACGCCTGTAAATTACCAACTTTCCGGATAAACCGGCTATTAATAAAATATTTTGATTATATTAAGTACTAAAAGATATACCGCACTGATAAGTATTACTATAATTTCTATTTAGATTAATATTAAATATATGTTCGGAATTGCTAATATATTTAGTACCCGAATATTAATTACTAGATATAGTTTTAATAACTTTTGTTTTATATTATCAACAACTATCTTTATAACAATAAAAACTGGGATACCGGAAGGGGTAAAGTTTTCTAATCTATTTATACAGTTGGTTTTTAACAGCTTGTCGAAAATATTATCGACGGCCTTTTGATATATAAAACTAAGTTTATATATTTTTACTATTTTGCCGATTTTATTTTTTTATTTTTTATATAAAAGAATATAAAACCACCGGTCTATTAGTACTTTAATAATATTATTATTTATTTATATTTCGGGAAATTTAGCTACTATTTTTGCAAGAGTTTCTTGCTGTTTTAATATACTATAAACTATAATACCGATTTTTAAAGTCTTTATTATTATAGAATTAATATTAAATTTTAACTTATTTTATATCTTGGGTATTACCGATGCAAGATTCTCGAGCAAGTTCTAGAACTTAAAAATTATATAATAGACTACTGTAGCATCGAACTCTAAGATACTTCTAAGCTTTATATAATAATTAATAATAATCGGTTATAATAACAGGTTTAAAGTTATAATAAAGACAAAGTTTATATCGATTATATAAGTGAAAAAAATTATATTTATATATTATTTAAACTTAAAAATATAGTTTTTATCGGCTGTAAGATCGAGTAGGTAAACTAGAAGTACTATTCTGCTATATATAAAAATAGTTATCTTCTTCTTAATAAATACCGGTCGGCTTTAACGGTAATTCAGTTTTAGTATAATTATAAATAGGAAAGTTATATTATAATAATATACTACTTTAATAAGCCGGCCTTCGAAATTAATTTTGAATTTATATAGTTTAAAAATATTATAACTAATAAGAAGATAGACTTTTAAGTCTTAGATTAAGTATATATCTATATATACTTGAATTAATACTAATTTATTATCGATTTTTGTAGAAAAGAGAATAGATAGTATTATATATCTTATATTATCGAATTTTTATTTAACTCCACGAATATAAACCGGATATATTATATTTAATACTAGAATATTTGGGAAATTAATCGCGAGCCAGGCTTTATTAACTATTAATATAGTATACCTAGAGTTAAGATATACGGTGTCTGTATTTTTATTAATATAAATCTTAACTATTATGTATTTCTAGTTTTTGAAGAATTCTTCTAGTTTAAAAAACATAAAAAACTTGTCTGCGTTAATTATTAGAGTATTCGGATCTGTATAAAAAATATATAGTTTATAATTTGCAATATACACGTAAAGCATATTATTAAAAGTAAATAATATATAATAATCTAAATATTATAGATAGAAGACGTCTTAATATTCGCGATAATCCGAAGTATTCTAGTCTTTATAGTTATTATTTAAATAATAAATATTATTATTATTATTATAATATTTATTACTGCGGTTGCTATTGTAATATTTTTAAATACTACAGAATTAATTATATGCTTTGTCGATCTGGCTATGCCGGGAATATTTATTATAAAAACTGCTGTTACTATCGCTGTTAGTATTATTATAATATACTTTCTAAGATTTATTATAGTTACAGTTATTTTAATAATTATAATTATAATTACAGTAGTACTTGTATTCTTAATTATTATAATAATTCTTACAGTTCTTTTTGCGGTTATAATTTTTATTTTAATAATTATTTTAATTATTATAATAATTATTATATTTATTTTTATATTTATTATATCGGTTATTTCGACAATTATTTAGTTTATAAAAGTCTATTCGGCCTTTATAATATTAGTTTTTATTCTAATTATTTAGACTATAATCAGATTAATTAAATTAACAGTTGTATTAATTATATTTCTAAAAAAAGTAAGTATTATTACAGATATGATTTTAGACTTTGTTTTTTATACTTAAATTTTATTTATCTCTTTAGATTATATAATATAAGTTTATCTTATTATTAAATTTCTTAAGTATAGTTCTATATCTAGATTTCTTAATATACTCTTAAAGCTTAGGATCGATATATCTCTATATTTAGATAATTATATTATATTTATTAAGTATACTATAAGTTTGTGCCAGTTCTAATATCTTAGTAATATATACAGTTAAAGATCTATTATAATAAATATCTCAAATAATATAGCAATAATTATTAAGTTATTTTTAAAATTAATTATTTAGAATTTTTTATCGGACTTCGATTACTGTAATCTAGTAGTTAATATTCCTGGAGTTAATAAGTCTAATTTATTATATTTTATTAATTTATTATATCTACCAAGCATTCGCGTTATTTCTAAAGAGAATATTTATATTTTGGTTTATAATAACTATATTTTATAAGTATAAGATGATTTTTAAATACATGCAGAAAGCTTAGACAGTTTAATAATATATTTTTTTGTTGTGCTCGACTGGATTTCTGCATTCCTAATTAAAAGATATATTAAAATAGAAATATCTAATATTCGAAGCTTGCTATTATGTATTATTTGGTACTTAGGGTCTATTTTAATACTAAGAAACTATCTTGTTATCTAAAGAAGATAGTAAGAATAGTAAAAAAAAAATAAAGAATTGCTATTATAAAATCTGTTTTTTTTATATTATTTTTATTTCTTATGTTCTGCACGTCTTTATTTATAAATATTAAATATAGTTACTATTACTTAGATGAATAATTGTATAAACTCCGCTTTTTAGATATCTGTTATTACTTTGTCTATAGTTTAAATAGATTAGTTAATATATAGACTAATTATTTAAGTCGAACTGTATATATATAAGTTATTAACTTAAATAAAGTTATTTTTATATTTTTATATTTAATATAAAACTGGTGCTGGTGCAGTAAATATAATCTTAATAACTGGATAATAAATAAATAAGTTTATAAATAAATTAATTAAAACTTTTATTAAAGATAGTATGGAGGAGTTGATTTTATCTATTTTATATAGTATATATACTAGCTGTATTAGTGTTGGTAAGTCGACAAATAAACCTAATATAAGTCTTAATAATAAAAAAAATAAGTAGACTATTAAAGACAGTTTAAAAGTCGACTCCGATAAAGCCGGTATTAATAAAGATTTAGATACTACTTTAACTAACATCGATACTTCGATTAAAATAATAGTTAAAATTTCTAGAACTGCTGTCAGTAGTATCGGTAAAACAAAAATAAAAAAAGTATTAATATAAAAAATTATATCTACTTTTATTTCTTTGAATATTGTTAGTAGAGCGGGGGATATTTGTAAAGATATAAAAATTAGTAAATATATAAAAAAAAAAATATAATAATAAGTTTAAACCGGCGAATTACTATTTTAAAAGATTTTTTATTTATCTACTCAACGGGATAATTATACTTGTTTTTAATAGCCTAATCTCGGCCACTTCAAGTTTTCAAAATACTTATAGATTATAGTAGTATTTAGAAGATAATTGTTTACGCCGCAGTAAGAATTTTTATAGGAATATTTATAATATTTTTATATTCTATTTTAATAAAGTAAAGTAGTTAATAGATAATCCGAATAATATTGTCTGAATATATTAATATATATACCGTTCGGAAGTGCTTGTATATAATTAGTTATATAAAAATAGAATTAAAAATTGCGGTTAGTCACGTGACCTACAATAGTTCGGCTTAATAAAGATAGTAGCGTTAAAAAAATATTTTTGGTAATACGAAAAATAATCGGAAGCAAGTAATAAAATATATAAAAAATTAATAAATAGAATAATCAAAAAATTAATAAACAAGAGTATAATAAGATACGCGAGATTAATAAATAAAAGGTTAGAAAAAAGTATATTAGTAGTACCGTAGACGTTCTACTAATAAAGTACTTATTTAAATAAATAAACCGATATAAAGTACTTTTTTAGTAATTTAGTCGAGTAAATAATTCTTAGATAAACTAAAAATTATAGTAGAATATACTACCAATATTAGGCTTCGAGGCCTCGAAAAATAATAATTTATAGATAGATAATTGTTTTTTTTATTTTAGCTATCTTGATATATATATAAGATTACCTTTTCGAAGCGGTAAGAAAAAACAGTACCCAAGCCGAGGCTCGAGGTGTCGAAGACAACAGTATAATACTAAAAAGAATATTTTTATATAATAATATTTATAATTATACTATATATTCTAATATTAAAAATTAATTTACTGGATATTATATATCTTAAAAGATATATAATTAATATTTTTTCTATTTATATAGACAGGCTGATATTATATATATTATATTTAAAAATATTAGTAGCATGTTTTTTATTATATATTTTATAAAAAACTTATTATCTATTAATATTATCTATTAATTAAATAATAAAACAGCTAATATATTAAAGAATAGTAATAGTTTATTTATATTAACTTATTATTTATATATTTTTAAAAATATTTATATAAAATATTAAAACTAAAACAATTTATAAAAGTACTAGCTGGCTGTATAAATATCAATTTAAAGATTTTTTTTATATATTTATTAAATTCTTAATATTAAAAAACTTTATAAATTATTTTTTTAAAAAAAAATAACAGTATTACGGAGCTCTTCGAAAAGATATATTAGTATTAATAGTTTAGAATTATTAGATTATATAACAGCCGGAAGTAAAAATATCTGTAGTAATAGCCAGTTTCTTTTTTATAATAACTAATATAACCAACTAATAAAATTTGTATTATCTCAGCCTTCAGCCCTTTGAGTATATCCTTCCACACTGTTAATGTTTACGGCTATTCTCGGTGGAATACTGCGTACTTGTATTTTTAGAGAAGACCGCAGGTGGGATTCCTTACCACTATGTGGCCAAAATGTATACAGGTTTCTGCACTGAGGTCTTGGTTCGCAAAGAAGCGTCTCCATAGCCTGATCTACCTAAAGTTCTAAAGGGTGTGTCTCAGTGACTGGAATATTCCACTAACCTTTCAGACAAACCAATGCAAGATTCGGGTAGGTCAATGGGTTGCGTGGATAGCAACCATATAATGGGGCAATGATTGACCTATCTACCCAGCTCAATGTGTTTCGTAGTTAGTTATCCAGCATATCAGGGAGAGGTATTGTGCCATGGAACTAATGAGCCTAGGAGAAACAAACTCATCCAAGTACCTTTACTGGGGCGTCTACAAGTCCGTGTAAAATAGAAGCTCAGAGGCCAGTAGAGTTTGAATTGAATCGCAAGAACTTTTGAAGTATATATCCGCTGATCACGCCTGCTCATTACTCGGATCGCGGCCCTTGGTAGTCTCTGTAGGTTCAGAACCAGTTATAACAGTGAAATTGCTTAGCGTTGTAGAATAAAACGCCATGTTAGGCTGCTAGTGATGTGTCAGTTCGGAGGCTGAAATTCGGGTGTAGCAACAATGCCCTCTACTAGCGATAGTCTTATTACGAGTGGACAACCCCAGGTCTCCTGCGAAGTCCCCGATCAGAAAGGAAATGAAAAAACAAGACATAAGAAAGACCAAAACACAATCTCAATGAACGACCGCCTCAGCAGTCTGCAACCCTCCAGTAGCCAGATTACTCGCCGCCATGGCAACAATAGGCACCAGGCGACTCTCCTCATCCGGATCGTTGACCGCCACCGCGTAGCACACGCGCGAGATATACGAGGTGAGGTTGGAGACCTCGCCAATAATGGCGGCGGCGCGGCGCTCATCGACGGGCTTCTGACTGAGCTCGTAGAAGTGCCAGCCAGACACGAACAAGGCCGGTACGACGAGCACGGTGTTCACGATGGCGCCAGTGGCGCGACCATCGTCCACGGCCAGCCCCGAGAATTTGGAGTCGCTGGCACCGAAAAGCTTCTGGGCGGGCCCGCTGAAGATCAGCTTGGAGACGATCACGGCTCCGCTGGTGATATCGCCGATGACCCCGACTGCCGGGTTGTCGATGGGATCGCGAGGCGTGAGGAGATCGCCCGCGGCCTCGGAGGCCGCCGCAAAGATGCCCAGCACGGCGGAGGCGACGGAGAAGGGGTTGTCCCCCGTGGGGCATTCGGCCTCGAAGGTCGTGACGAAGTCGGCCACGCACAGCATGAAACCGGCGGTGCTGTGGCTGGCAATGTAGAGGACCTTTTGCAGGGCGACTGAAGCGTTCTTTGGGGCCGTCCGATGGGAAAGGGCAGCCGTGGCGCTGACGGTGGGGAACATCGCGGCTACCTCCTCCCAGCTGCTCGCGGAGATGAGGGTCTGCACCTCCGCGGTATCCGGGAAGGGGGCCTTGCCCTCGACTAATTTGTAGACCACAGTGTAACCCATGGCGGCGATCCAGGCAAACAAATCCAAGAAGCTTATGTCGGGGATGCCGATGGCGTTGAGGATGTCGGAGATGACGGGGATGTGGAGCTTGCTGTCCAGCAGGGACAGTCCCGACTGGGCCATGTTCTGCAGCACGTCCATGAGACTGTCGACAACGGATTGGGCACTGCTCAGGAGGCCCTCGGCGAGGATCGCCACCACGCCCTGAAGAAGATGGGACACGGACCAATCGCTGATGTGGCTGGCCAGGTCTTGCAGCTGCAGGTAGAACTCGCTCAGCACCTCCCCTTCGTCCGAGAGCGCGCCCAGCAACGCCTGAATCAGCTCGTCGACTGAGTCCGCAGCCACCGCGGGCCCGTCGACCAGGCTCATATTTGCCGCGTTGTTCTGAAACTGGTCGGCGAAGAACCGCGAGCTGGCGGTCTGGCCTTGCATGGGGTCGGACGAGCCCTCGCTGGCGGTTTGGCCGGCGAGGTCACCCAGGGAGGACCAGTCGGTGATGCCGGCCCAGTCCGACAGGGACTTCTGCAAGGCCGCGATGTTTGCGTCAAACTGGGACTTGGCCGCAGGGATGCTGTCTACCTGATGCTGCACGTAGAGCCGGGTGACGATAGCCAGGACTTCCTTGGCACGGCGGATATCATCCCAGTCGAACAAGAACTCAACAAAGCGGATAATGTCCTCAATAACAGTCTTAATAGCATTGAAGACCCACTCGACGGCAGCCACGACAGCGTCGACCGTGTCAAGAATGGCGCGGTAGACCTGCTCGCCAATGGTGGCGATGAAATGCCATGTCGCAGTGGCGGCATCTTCCACCAAGCCGATCACAGCCTCGACCCCGGTCTTCAACCAACTGAACAGATCGCCCGCCGCTATGGCAATATCGTCCCAGGGGTCACCGAATTGTGGGGAGGAGCGGAAGCGCGTCGATGGAACCACACGCTTGGAAGGGGGGACGCGCATCGCCCGGCGCGGACGTGGCTGGGTTGGGGTTTGGTTGCCGTACACCGTACCCAGGGTATCTATGCGCGAGGCAATGGTGTTCAAGTCCTTGTCGCTAGTACTGGGGTCCACCAACCGCGTCGACGACAGGGAGCCCAACACGCCCCCGGCAACGGTGTCGCTGGGAAAGCTGGCTTCTCGGAGCGCGTCGATTGAGTTGAGACTGCTGACCTGCTGGAAAGGCCCATCCATGCGGTTGATCACCGTGCCCGTGCTGTCGCCGTTCATCCAGACGGTTAGCACAGCGGCATTGATATCCTCGGTTTCTTCCACCACAGTCAGCGACCCGCGGGAATCAGTTTCCACCTCCACGGGGGTGGGACCGAGGAGATAATAAATGCCATTGAGATACACAGGGGTACGCGAGTCGGTAGCTAGGGCGAGACTGACGGCCTCGCTGGGCAGCCCGTTTGGCGCATCCGTGACTCGGATATTGGTCGTCCAGGACTTGAACGAAATCGGCTTCTCCTCCGGCGGTACTGCCAGCTTGATGGTCTGGGCTTTCCATGTTTTAGCAGAGGTATTGGTCGCCTGGCTGATCATGAACAGCTGCCCACCCCCGCTCGCGAAAATGATGTTGCCCCCATCCGCCATGTTGGTATAGGCCGTCATCTGCTCGATACCGGTGAGGATGGGCACCGGTATGCTCCATTGATCCGGATCATCCAGAGTGTCGGTTGCGCAGGAAAGGTAATAGACGTCTCCGCTAGCATTCTTGCCCCACAGCGTGGTGACCCCGTCATGGGTCATGGCGCGGAGGGGCGAGGTGCCTAACAGGGTGCTGTTGGTGATCAGCTCCCGGCCAGTGGAACCGTCATTCTGCGCATCTGAGGGCCAGCGGTAGAGGGTATCGTCGGCGATAGCATATAGATCCGTAGTGTTATACAAGGGAGAGGTGGAATCCGACTCGCGCGCAGTGGCAATGGACGTCAAGCCCTGGCTGCTGTTGGGCACAACCAGTCGCCGAGGGGCAGGGGGTCCCATCCCACCAGAAGCATTGGCCACAGGCTGATACACCAACTGTGAGACACTATCGACACTTCCCCGTGTATAGATGCCATCCACACGGCCTCGGGCCACCTGGCCAACACAGCTCTCGTAGTCATCGGCTTCAATATCAACCGGGACGTCGTGCTTCATCCAATACCTCCCGCTGGACTTGGTTGGATCGACATAATAACGAGTGATCTCAGGAGTCGATCCCGACTCGGATCGGTCCAGATCCACAATGAGGTACTGCTGCGGACTGTAAACCTCCGCAAAGTACGTGCCCGAGATGCGTAGACCGTCGATGGTTTCCGACACCGCATCGAATGGCATATGCGTCCAGGTTGGATCACTAGCCCATGAGGGATCCTGGTTGGAGTTCTGCAGGGAAATGAATAACTCGTCGCTGCCCGCGGAAGATATGACAACCATCATGCTGATACTCCCATCAACAACGCTCTGGGCCACATCAAATGTCTGCACCGTACCATCGGTGGCGCCGGGGAAAGTTGCCTGGATCAGCTTGGTGGAGAGATCATACAGCTGCCATCCGGTCGAGCTCGTGCCGCTCTGCTCGAGAATGGCATGAAACAGTCCATCGGTGTCAATTGCATAGAGCATGGCATGACCGTCGGTCATCTGCAGGGCTTGGAACTTTTTTCTAGGGGACACAATTTCGCCCTGCACATGGTTGAGCATGAGGGATGTTGAATGCGTCAAAATTCCACTCGAGCCCTCGGTTAAAACGGCCTTGTTCTGAACCTGCTTCTGAGCCTGCTCCTGAACCTGCTTCTCAAACTTCTTCTGCGCCACTGACCCTGGGTCTACGTATGTAATTGAGCAGTTGAGATCCTGGTGGTCGGAAAAGGTCGGAGACTTGTAGGTGAAGACTTTCCCTCCGGGAAAAATGAAGTTTTGCAACCCATCCAGAGTAGTCGGCCGCAACGTAGTCTCGACTACGGACTGGAGGGAGTCCTGGACTTTATCAATTGCGTCATTGATTCCGGTGAAAAAATTGATGAACCCATTAATGTCCGTCGGGTCCGCGGTATCGTTTGAAGTTGTATCCTCGAGTTTCAACTTCAGGGACCCCGAGTCGGTTACGGCTATTGAGTAGGTGTCGGTGATGGTTTTGTTCATTATGGTGAGACTGTCCCCTGTGTGGTCCGACTCGGCATACATGTGGAAATGAAAGTACTGGTCGACGACAATGGTGTTGGTGTCTTTGAAGGAAACCTCACATGTATATTCATCATCCACGTTGAACTGGCCACTCGATAAGCCACTACTATCGCTCGAGTTTCTGGTACATGTGTAGGACCACTTCACGGTGGGATTGCCCTCTTTGGTAATCTCGTCCACGTCAGGAGACTGGTTTGAGTACAGTTCGATGCCCCAGTCAGGAATGGGTTTCCAGGCGTGAACGTGGATAGAAGGCACCGGCCTGATACAACAACTGAGCACCTGGTCTTCCAGTTGGTCATGGATGGCTTGAGCTAGGAGATTCCGGTTGAGGGAGATGATGCCACTCATGCTGTTCACGTCCTCGGGCAACACCCAGTTCCAGGTGAAGCTGGAGAGCCCTGGCCATGCATGGTTGTCGATGGCGCACAAGTGATCCAAGGTTGCAGTGTCTCTCTGCGCATCGGTAGGATCCTTAATCTCTTGACCGGACTTGTCTCTCGGCGGATTGACCTGGCGATCAAAGCTCGTCAACCGCAGTTGACTGGCATCCGGAGATCGATCATCTATATTGGCTACCACTGAGAGGATAGGCAGCCCATTTTCGTCAACGGACTTGGAGTACATTTGGAGAAAGCAATTGTTCAGCACATCTAGTGCCCCGGACCCAGCTGGGATGTTGGGAAAAGTGGGCAAGGTCCCTAGATATGAGTTGGTGAGATCAACGAGCAGCTGCTGTAGACTAAATGCTGTGTCGGACAGATTCTCCAGCTGGCTCAGAAGGTCCTGCTTGAGATCTGGATGGTTGTTGAAGTACGGGGTGTCAAGCTCCTTGTCAAGGTCGCACATCTTCAAGTCAACGAGGACCTGCACGTACCACGACGTCCCCGGGTCCGGATTGTACACATGCCACCCCTCACCATACCCGGTTTGGAGCTCGATCACAGTAAATTTGGCACAGAACATGTTGAATTGTACCTTCTCGGCATCATCGCCCAGATCCAGGATGGGTGGCAGTGACCTAGGATCAACCCCAGGGGGCACACCCACCTGCAGCTGTACACCGGTGAAGAATCGGATTTCATACAGCGCCTTGATGCGATCGTCTTGTGTGTCTGTTCCATCCGGAATGTCGAACGGGTTCACGCCGCCACTCTCGCTGATGACCTCGTCTAGTGTCTTTTGGATAGTCGGATTGCCGTCCTCATCGGCTAGCCAGCAAAACGAATTGACGGGCATATCAGTCGAGCATAGAAACTCAAATAGATCCGAATTGATGCTGGTCTGGGTGGTGGCCACCACGAAGTCATATCCATACTTGGCACTGGAAAGATCTGAGCCACTCGAATCCATGTTGAGATTGAAAGTTGCTATAACGTTGAATATCAGAGAGACAGATGGGATTGTCACCTAGTTCTTCTCTGTGCATTTTGGAGCATGGGAGTGGTGATGGACACATCTTTATAGGGAGATCGGCCATGGGATGATGTTCTCAATGCGCGTTTTTTTCGTTCGCCCTGCGACCCGAAAGACACGAAGCAATGTTCTGTTCGGTCATTAGAGCCATCGACCGCTCTATAGTCAATTATCATGCAATCACGATGCAATCATCATGATTACAATATCTGATGGTAATGGCCAGGTAAAAAAATGCCTCTAGTGTGGGCAAACCAGCCCGTAAGTGTCGATGGTCAGCCTATACACGCTCTCTGAGCTCTCAGTACCCATCACTCTGGGGACCACTATGACAGCATGAATCTTGAAAGCAACTGTACCCACATATCCGTTATAAAGTAGACAAAGTGACCACGGCCGGGAAAGCAGTCTTGACTCGGGGTGATCGTCTCGAGTCGTCATCATGTCTGGTTGCAGTCGTGCCAGTATGGCCTCGACTAAGCAATAGTGCCTGCTGCCCTCTGATTGGTTGATACTTCACCGCTTTGGCTCCACGGTTCCTCCCGGAATCCACACCACTTCATCATCACAACATGCTGTGTTGAAATATAGCCGGATTCAGCCTGCCATCGAAAGTCAGGCTTATGGAACCATGGACGTGATCTCTACGCGTAGAAAGTATTCCATGTATTATATCTATACCCATCTGCATGGGGAAAAGCCGATAATATGGCCCGGGCCCTGGCAGTTCATTGCAGCCTTGTTGCGAAAAGCCCTAGTCTCGGATTATCCCTCTTGACGGAGAAAGCCTCTTCACCATCTCTCAAATGATGGAATGAAGAATGACGGACGTTCGCAACGGCCCGATCATCGTAGCAAGCAGCAGACCTGCCCCTCCCCAGAACAACCCAAACCACCGAAGAGATCACCACCCACAAACTCTTCTTCCTCTACTCGAGTTCTCTCCCTACTATATGCGTTTAGAGCAATACTCATAACAAATAAACTATAATTATAATATTTAAATATTTTGTATGGCTGAATTTACTATAAAAGCAGTCATTACCGCGGAGATAAGAAGCTATCAGACCCAGACTAAAGATATACAGCTTAAATGATTTGAAGCACCTCCACGAACGGTGTACATATAGAAGTAGATGCAGTCCATCTACTCTACATACTCCTCAGCTTCTAGGTCAGGTTTCCGAATTGGGAAGAGGGCTAGGGCAGGCTGGGGGTATGGCCGGTCGGATAAGTCGGGCTTCACCGCCTTGATCGGGAATAATTCGGCTCTTCAGTTGGGGCAACCTCCACTCAACTTCATCTCCAACTCTCCTCCCCACTGGAATCATTAAGCATCGATCGTAAGGTCAACTGCAGCTCCACACCACGAAAACGAAAATGACGGTCATGACTCATTAACATTATTACTCTCTATTATAGACATTCGTTACGCGCACCCCGGGGCCCAACAGCCAGCCATCAAGCCCGCACCTGCCGCACCCACTGATTCAGCTTCTCGACCTGCGTCTCGTCCGTCGCCCACGAGGTCACAATCCGCACGACGGTGTGGCCGTCCACCTTCTCCCACTCGTAGAACCGGATGCGCTCCTCCAGCAGCGGCAGGATGTCATCGGGGATGTGCACGAACACCTGATTCGTCTCCGTCTCGGCCGCCAGCGCGAAGCCCAGCTGCACGAAGTTGTCGGCCAGGCGGCGGGCCATCTCGTTGGCGTGGCGCGCCAGCTCGAAGAACAAGGGGGTGTCGGGGTCGCGGAACAGCTCGGCGAACTGGACCCCGATCACGCGCGACTTGGCCAGCAGCGCGCCGTGCTGCTTGATGTGGAACTCGAACCCCTCGGCGATCTCGCGGCGCACGACGACTGCCTCGCCCAGCAGCGCGCCCATCTTCGTCCCGCCCACCCAGAAGATATCCGCCAGGTCGACCATGTCCCGTAACGTGGGGACATCCGGGACGGTGGTGGCGGTCAGCGCCACGCCCAGCCGCGCGCCGTCGACGAGCATCAACAGGCCGCGGCGGCGGCACACGGCCGACAGCGCCTGCAGCTCGGGGCGGGTGTAGACGGTGCCCAGCTCGGTGGACTGGGAGATGTAGACGAGGCGGGGCTTGGCCATGTGCGGGAAGAACTGGTTGCGGTCGAGCTCGCGCTCGAGCCGGTCGGGCAGCAGCTTGCCGCGGCAGTGCGGCACGCCGATGATCTTGTGGCCCGTCGCCTCGATGGCGCCGGCCTCCTTGCAGCTGATGTGGCCGGAGTCGACGGCGACGACCGCCTCATAGGGGCGCAGGCAGCTGGCAATCGAGATCAGGTTGGCCGATGTGCCGCTGGGGACGAAGTGGATGGCGACCTCGTCCGGGGTGGTGTGCAGCTGCGCGTGCAGGAGCTGGCGCGCTTCGTTGCTGTAGTCGTCCGTGCCGTAGCCGGTCTGCTGGGGCATGTTGTTCCGGACCAGCGCCTCTAGCAGGCGCGGGTGCGCGCCCTCGCTGTAGTCATCCAGGAAGCTGTAGGGGGTGGAGAGTTTGACGATCATGATGCAGGATCACAATCCCAGCGGTTGAAGAGAAAGCGGAGGGATGGGGTAAACCGTAATATGAAGCGTTCAAACCATCAAACAAAGAAATTTCCGTGAACCATCAACCACGCGGTGAAAACGGGGGGAATGGGATTCTTTATACGTAAACGAAACCATAGCCAAGTCTGGGCCCCGAGCGACGGATTCCCGATGGGGCTCGGGAATACACCACCAGAAAAACGCTGTGTCGGGAATAGATCGGGAACGGCCACTCGCCCCCGAGAACCATGTTTCGATTTGTAACACTTGAGGCGGGTCCGTCCACTGTTCTTAGCTCCAAAATGGCGTTTCCATTGCATAATCCGTTCCACGGGATTCTTCGTGTGCGAGTCAATCCTGTCGGAGACAGGGACATTATTAATTGAACCTGGGGAGGGAAACTTGGTTAACCCCGGCGTGTTGTGGGAGTTGTGCCCATGCGTTAAGACTCGGGATGATCCTGGAATGCTTGATTGTTCCTGATCGTGCTGGTCCAATGGGCTGGGTTCCTGGGAGGGGTGAATTGAGTTGGATTCCTTGCTTTGGGGGGCATTGCTGATTGGGTTGCGTGGGAGAATCCCCACTTGCTTATTTTCTAGCCGGCTGGGGGGTTGGCCTTTTGACTGGTTTGAGTCGCGTGGTTTTTTTCAGCGCCGCTGAGGCTACTGCCAGCCCTAATTCGCCTTTTTTCTTCGAAGTGATGTGCGACAACAAACATGCTTGGTTGGAAGTAGCGGTGTTGGGATTCTCTCTATCGATTGTCCTAGTCTTTTCTTGCAAGTAGCATGCACCACGTCAATACCTTCGTTTTACAGATATCAGCGTAGTGAGGGGAACAGGCAGCTGACTAGTAAATAGCGACGCGGATGAGCAGAATGACCCCCTGAGTGGTCTTCAGAGGAGTACTCCATGGCGCCCAGTGCTTCTATGTACAGAGATCACCCTTTGCTCCGCAGTTAAGCCTGAGATATAGACTCGATAGCGTAGGGATGTATCACCTCCATAGCACAAGTCAACACTGATCGATGAATAAATCTGGCTATGCCTTGAAGACTGCCGTGTCGCAATCATCGGTTTGCGCGTTGGTGTGGAGCACCAGGATCTCGGGTTCATTGACAGCACCCGCATACCCAATGTATGTTGATCATAACCCCTCTTATACTCTGTGCAAGCATTAGGTGTGTTCAGTTGTGATGTGGTGTGTTGTTATCTGTGAAGTGAGCTGAAATATGCTCAACACGATGCTTAGTGAAGAATGCGATCGTCCGACCATGTTCTGGCAATGACGATATGAAATGGTCGCTGTTGTATGTAGCTATAGGTATTGATCCAGACCCTGTGAATAAGCCCCCATCTGCGTATGGATTTTGGCAATCTCCTGATTGAGATAAGAATACTGTGGAGGCGGAGCCGGTTTACAACTCATGGGCTACTGGGTTAGTGGGAAACCAAAATTCAAACCTGAACGTCCAGGCTAGTTAATCTATCGGTCTCTCGCTCGGAAGGAAGAGGATGGAGAGAGATTGGTCTAGAGCTGGCCAGACTGATGTGCTTTTCTGGTAGAGGGCTTTCCGGTCTTTGCTGTGTTCCGGAAAAGCGCCCTGCGCTTGAGTGTAGATTTTAAACTACTAGTCAGTTATGATCGTCTGTATGACAGTGTTCCAGTGGAGATAGCGTTCTCTTGTGATATGATGCTCGACCTGGTGTAAAATGCGGGATTTGCGGGGAGAAAGTGCATATAATGTATGGAGTATTGCTAATAATATCTCCGACCAGTGTGGACATGTTTGCTGTCTATCTTAAATTCGTATGGAGGATTTGCTGCGAAGTTAGGACATGACGTATTAAAGTCAGCATTAGCCCCAGTCTGCCAGTCATCATCAGAAATGACCGTCCGAACACCGAGGTACTTAATTGATCCTCTTGGTTGGCCCGTAGTTTAGCTAACTGCACCGGCGCATGCGCTAGTATAGAAGTGGATCGGACACCGAGCACTGAGAGGTCAATTCACCCACGGATATGCAACTATATCAACGCAACAAGCAAGACATGCAACCCCTCTCAGCTATGGAGGTACCCCTCCTTCCTCACATTTATCAATCCCAAGCCCTGGACAGACTTTCACTCTCTTCCCTCCCAAATACAACCCATCTGCCACCCACAACAACGATGACCACCCCCCCAAACCACGCCCTCGTCTTCGGCGCCTCCGGCATAATAGGCTGGGCCTTCGTCAACGAGCTCCTAAACAACTACCCCTCCCCCGACACCTTCTCCCGCGTCACTGCCTTCACCAACCGTCCTTTATCACCAGAAATCTCACAATGGCCCCCCTCCAACAAACTGCAGCTAGTCTCCAACCTGGACCTCATCCACAGCGACCCAACCAGCCTGTCCACCTTCCTGCAATCCCACGTCCCCGATTTGGGAACAGTAACAACCGTCTACTTCTGCGCCTACATCTTCTCCGCGGACCCGGCCACCGAAACCGCCCAAAATATCCACATGCTCCGCACCACAGTCCAAGCGATTGAATCCCTATGCCCGAATTTCCGAATGCTCGTGCTCCCCACGGGCGTTAAGGTACCCCTCCCTGTCCTTCCCCTGTCCTGTCCCCTCCACCGTATCAATACTAAACAAAGCAAGGCCTACGGCGTGCACCTCCTCGCATCCTTCCCCTTCGCCTCCCACCTCCCCCTCCGCGAAACCCACCCCGCGCTCCCCTCACCCCACGCCACGCAACTCTTCTACACGCACCAGCACGCCCTCCTCCAGGAGCTGTCTGCGACCAAACAATGGAGCTACATCGACCTCCGCCCCGACATCGTGGTGGGCTTCGTGCCCAACAACAACCAGCACAGTCTGGCACAGTGGCTGGCCCTGTCCCTGAGTCTGTACCGGTACATCCACGGCCGGGGCGCGGTGGTGTCGTTCCCTGGCACACCGAAGAGCTGGACCGCCAGGGCGCAGGATAGTTCGCAGGATGTGATTGCCCGATTCGGGATTTTTCTTTCCTTGAAGTCAAAGGGGGAGGTAGGGGGGGAGAGCTTTAACGTGGCTGATGCGAAAGAGCCGGGGACGTGGGAGGGGAAGTGGGCGGTTCTGTGTGAGTATTTCGGGTTGGTGGGGGTGGGGCCTGAGGAGGGGGAGGGGTGGGATCCGGTGGAGTTTTTGCAACGGCATAAGGCTGAGAGGGGGCAGATGGAGAGGGAGTATGGGGTGAGGGGTGGGCATGGGACGGTCGAGGATGGGGTGAGTTTGAGCCATGTGCCTGGGTTCTTGATGAAGGGATTCGATTTTGATCGCCCGTTGGATCTGGGGAAGATGCATCGGGATTGGGGGGATGCGGCGGAGGAGAGGGATGCGCGCGGCACGTGGTGGCCGGGTTTTGATCGGTATAGGGCTGCGGGGATTATTCCGGATTTTGGGAGGTGATTCTGTTTTAATGTGTTATACGGAGAGGGTGTACTGAATATCATGTGTGAACGGCACAGTATGTGTGGTATTGAGGCGAGAGGATGGGTGTCATTATATAGTCGACAGGCTACTGCCCACCCCTCCTCTCCCTCGCCAATTTCTCTCTCACCGGCGCAAAGATCTTCTCTGTCACCTCGGGCGTATGCGCCGCGAAGTACGGACTGGGCGCGATGTTCCACTCCGGCACCACGCGCCGACCCTCAGGCCCGCGCGCCCATATTTCCACCACCGCGCCCCCTCCGTACTCCCCCGCTTCGATCAACTGGACCATACACTCTGCCACATCGGCGGGATCGAGCAGCTCCTTCTCCACGAGGGAGTACTGTTCCATCGCCGCCGGGCGGTCCGTGAACAGCGGCGTTCGCACGGCTCTAGTCTCTGCATTAGCAATCGCTCTAACCCGTCCATTCTTCGCTCCGTCATTTGACTCAGAGTGCACATACGCAGGACAAACAGCCGTGACCTTGACCCCCTCCATCGCCTCGTACGGTGCCATGGCCTTGACGAACCCCCACACCGCATGCTTAGCCGCCGTATACAAGGGCGCCGCCGGCGCCGCGGCGATCCCCGCCAGGGACGAGACGCAGCACACGACGCCCTTTTTGTTGGCGCGCAGCAACTCGCGTATGGCGATACGAGTCAGCTTGATGGGATGGTTGGCGTTGATCTCCATTGCAGCGTAGCCGTTCTCCTCGGTATCGTCCCAGAAGTTGGACCATTCCTGTTATATCTCTGTCAGTCGCTGGAGTGTGGGGTAGTGTCTGGGAGGAAGCCGTACGGGATCGAAAACGCCCGCGGCGGCGATATACACGTCGGGCACATCGCCCCATTTGTCCAGGGAGACACGGATCAGAGCTTGGAGGTCGGCCCAGTTGCGGACGTCACAGGGTTGGAAGAGGATTGAGGCGGTGGGTGTGTTATTCACGAAGCTTTCAGCTGCAGGGGTGAGTTTGAGGTCCGCGATGATGGTTTTGGTGTCTTTGGAGGTGGCGAGCTGGGCGGCGGCTAGACCGATGCCTGCCACCGAGTCAGAGATTGCAGTTTGGTAGAAGCGTGTCCTCAATGCAGACTAAATCCGTCTTACCGGATCCCCCGCCGGTGATCACCACGATTTTGTCTTTGACGGGGAAGTCACCGAACATGGTGTTGGGTAATAGAGACGGATTGTAATCGTGGTATGGAAGATGCGGGGTTCTGAGGCCTTTTATTCAGCCCAGCAAGGTGTATTTCCAAGATTTGCAGGGCGGATCCAGGCTAGCGTCGATGCAGGGGATTGATGATCGCGTCCATCGGCAAATCATCTCTCGTTGGCACGACTGACGATATGCACGACAAAGCACATCACGAATCGCGCCAATCGAAAACAGCCACTTCACCAACCCGTCATCACCTGGTTCAATTACTGCAAGGCATGCATCTAGAGGAATCGATACAGATACTCAAGGTTTTCCAGACTGATCGTCGAATCGTGGGACGGCGACCACATATGATCTGTATGGCCCGCGCTGACGCTGACATTACACAACTCGTCCCCGTCCTGCAAAACATCATCCTCGTTCGGCAGATTCAACGACAGTTGGATCGAATATGATGTATCAGCCTGCAGAACAGGTGGTACAGCCACATTACCCTCAAGATGCATATCCAATGGCGCATTGCCCCTGTTCTTGTCACTAACCTCGTCCTCATCAGGTGTAGTAATGGCTGCAGGCTTGCCGCACTCCATCAACCGCAAAGTGCGGGCCGTGCTATTGTCTAGACACCGAAAGAAGAGCTCAAGGACCCAATTCTCCAAGTTCCACGACTTTTGCAGCTCCTGCAGACCCAGCAGACAGAGTCTTGCGCGGTGTTCGGCTAGTTTGCGACCAGTCCCTGTCTCTCTCCGGAACTGGAGGGTGTGCATGCACAATGTTGAGAAGACGTGCGTGATTCTGGTCCCTTAGCAAGATCCGAGCTGGAAAGAGATTCGGACTTACAAACGAGTCGACCCGTGCTGCACGAGGTTGTGCGACAGCATGTCTTCGACGATCCTCGTGCTTCGCGTGGCGGCGTCGACAGCAATCTGGTCCTCTCCACCCGTGCCTTTCTCCGGAGAGTGAAGGAAAAGTGGTCGGTAAAGGAGGATATACAGGTTGCTACGTAGGAATTAGTGGTAGAGCAGACCACTTGGAAAATGAGCCGTACTTGTAAGTCATATGTATCAGTCCCGTGAGGAATTTTGCCCGCGGAGTCACCGCACTATCCTGCCTCAGCTCCGCCGGGATACTCGATTCCCATTCAATCAGCTGCCGATGCAGGTCTTTTCGAGTCTCCTGGCTGGCTAAAGTTGGCGTGGGCGAGTACTGCGTTGCAACAACCGTGCGGACTGCCTTGTCAGCACACACATTCGTAGGGGTAACCGAAGAACGTACGTATTCTCGCAAGCTTGGCCATTTCCACCGGATACTCCACATCTCCCACCAGTTGCACCCCGAACACAGACGTGTCATCCAGCACCTCGGTCTTCCGAAAATCATCCGGCGCAAGCATAGCGATATCACAATCCTCGTCTCGGATGCGCGGCGGCAGACCCAGGGCGGCGGCACTCTGTTGATCGCAAGTCTATCCACGGCAGGTCAGCAACTCAGCCCAGATGTGTGAACAGAGATCTCACGTAAAGGGCCCACCAAATCCGCTTCCAAAGCCTCTCTTCTTTGGCCGACCAAAGCGAGAATTTTGCCCTGCGTCAAGTCACCCATCAGCCAGTCCCCAAAAAAGAAAGGAGACCCCAAAGAACACAACCCACATCGCATGCATCCCCCGCTTCTGCGCCAGACTGATCGCGATCCCCAACCAGAACCTGATATCCCGCTCCTCGGACGGCCCTCCCCGCCAGAAGCTGAGCAGAAACAACGTCTGCAGCTTCACTGTCTTGTCTGTCTCCCAGTCCTCATCATAGAGTGCTTTCGCGCGACTGTAGAATAGGGACTTGGCCGAGTGGCGATCCACGAATTCCGTCCGGGCCGAGGCATCGACGGGGCAGAGACTCACACTGATGAACAGCATTGCGTGCAAGAGCAAGGGCGAGAGGGTACCCCGGAGGTACGAATGCTGCACATCCGCCCGGTAAATAATGGGGAAGCACGGGTGGAATCAGTTGAAGTACGCTTGTAGCAGGAGTGCACAGGTACTCGGTGGACGGAATGAGAATGCGCCATTGGCTTGGAGGCGGTGCTCCATTCGCAGCTTGCGGACGCGGAGGGCTTCGTCGCGCGCGCTCGAGACATTTGAGCGCCCGGGGATGGGGTAGCAGAGACGGGCTTGTGGGATGGCAGTGGTTGTGGTTGTGGTTGTGATTGTGGTGGAGTGTTCGGACATGAGTGGCCACTCTCGCGATGATAGCTGCAATCTAGATGGTCGAAACAATTTAGCATACAGCCAGTTGGCTTGTCCACCTCGAACCCCAAACAGCTTCCTACGCACAGTAACACCATGAGACGAAGCCAGTGTAGAATATTGTTCTACCGAGAAAGAATGTCCTCGACGGCAAAGTATAAAACCTCAGTCGGCTAGTACGTCTCAATCCGGACAGTGATGTATTGTGCCAGTCTGGATGACGGGTGATCCTGTTTAACATCCTTATATATCAGAATAAAAACTAGGGCATTTTCACGCCCTAGACAATCGCACCTTAGGCGCCAGCTGAAAAAGTTACAAGAGAACAAACAGCAACATATCCTCCAGACAAAGTCTTGATACGTCAACGTGCCCCAGAGTCGCCCTGCTGCTTGGTCTTCCGCTCGCGGGCCTTGCGGGTCTGCCGGGCGACCACATACCAGGAGGCCAGTGTGAGGAGGGTCAGCGGCACCGCCAAGATGACGAAAATCCAGAACTGCTTAGATATTGTGAAGCTGCCCTTTTCTCCGCCATCGAAGTCGAATAGGTTCATTCCGAGGATTGACTGGCATTTGATCAGTTAGATTCATGTTTCAGTGGTTCGGTTGTTGTGCAGTTTTAGAGTTCTATCCACAGGACACAGACAGGGTAACAGAGGGCAAAGGGGATTCGGAGTCAGAATCGATGTAAAGACTCACAGACACAAAGCTTGCGGGGAGATAGATAAGCGTGACCAGCGTCATGGACTTTACAGTTGAGCTGTCGTCGAAAGACTCGGTGCCCAGCTTCAGCATCTGATTGTTGACGTTGAGATTTACTGCGACGGACAGCTGTATATATCACCAAAGAATAGGAATTGTGATAGTTAGCGGCGTGGTCGCAAGAGAATAAGATGAAGCAAGAGAGGGAGCTTGGTGTTCGTTCTGTTGGTGAATTCTCATTGGGTTTTTTCTTTACGTACCGTATTTGCAATCCCTTGTACCTCGTTCTCCAGAACTCGCAGCCCTTGGAGGGTAGCTGTCAGGTCAGCCTCGTGGTTTGCAAGCTCATCAGCAACTGCATGGTAGTCAACCGCCGGAGGGACTCCCGGCTTTGGGGAATGGAGGAGCTCATTCAAGCGGGTGAGCTGACGCACAGTCTGCAACGCCACTGTGAGCCGTGCAGCGAGAGAGGCGGCTTTATCCCCCAAGGACTGTGGTTTGATAACGTCGCGGAGTTGACTTTCGTCATCATAACTGTCGAAGCTGTGCATGTCATACACGAGCTTTCGCTGTGACCATTCAATCACGAACATCAGCATGGTCTAATTCACTTTATCGTTTCCAATGTATTTCATTTTCTTTCATGGTTTCTCATATGTTTCCCGCTTGAAATAGAATCGCTAGTATTAGACGGAGGCAGGGGGAGAGGTGTATGTGAGTGTATGGGTATCGGTATGGGACTAAAGTAGAAAGAGGGGTGCCCGGAATACACATACCGTGTTCTCAACCTCCGTCCCAAGATGATCGGCAATATAAATTCTCCAGTTCCTAAGGTATACCTTCAGAATTGCCCCCGGCACCAGGTACCAGTCCACGAGAGGATTATAGTTCTCAGCGAGACTCGCCGCAAAGTGCTCCACCGCCTGCTGCAACTTGGACTTGGGGCGCGCGTTCAGCACAATCCACAGATTCTCGGAGTTCCTCGGATCTACACGCTGAAAGACGGCGACCTGGCGGAAGGTCCAGCTGGGCCCGTTGGGCATTCCAGGCTCGTACTCGGGGTAGGTGAGCAGGTAATGCGTATCTTCATTGCCGCAGTCAGAGTGAGTACACTTTGTGAAACGAGCGAGCGTTAAGGGATTGAGGCAAGGGAGAGCGACTTTACCGTGGCTTCCATCGAGTCGCGGCCGGGTACGCATCACCCCACGACCTGCATCAGCACTAGAGGGTTTCCCTCCGAATGCAAGAGCTAGATCAAAGAAAGTGGAGTCGATCTGGTACAGGTCAAGCAGGATCTGAAAGGTGGATTCGGTGATGGAGAGGGAGTGAATAGATCTTCGAGAGGAGATGGATCTGATCGATCGTTAGAGTGGCAAAGAAGTCTCGGTTTTCGGGCGCAGAAAGACTAGTATACACTATTCGCAGGGGCGGCTTTGTGGTCGTAGTGATATGCCGCTCGAATGAGTGGCTGTGGGTAAAGTAAAGGGGATGGTTGTTGCTGTTCTGATCATTGGCATCGAAGACATAGATGTCAGACCCTTCGGGACTGGACTTGAATGTCTGGTGGTGATGAGGTGACGAGATAGAATCAGGGGGAACACCTTGATGTCCTGTGGATTGCATTGAATAGAACGATTTCTGTCGAAATAGTAGGCTGATGCTTTGGACGCACGGGCTAAATTTGCTATCTTCTGGCAGTAAATGGAGAGAAAAAGCCCGGACTTAAGCTCCTCTTTGATATCAACAGTCTATATAGCGGGACAGAAGGCGAGATTGCAGCAAGAATGCTACGGGTGCCGTGGTTACAGAGACAGTCTAATGGGGTACAGCCACGAGCACGAAGCAGCATCAGGGTGATTACTAGGTATGCTGTCTACATGTGATCCAATCAGATGGAAGCAAGCAAGAGAGTCAGTCAATTCTACAAGGCATATTCATTCACTAAGCCCCAATACACGTCACTGCCTCTAGATGCTGTATAAGGGAGTACATGTATCGGGTATCCATGATGGTAACTATGGCAAACCCTTCCTATGGGCCGACTCATCATATTACGGCAGGATGTCCCTGGGTAAAGGGCGCTTCAGCACTCGCGTCCAAGCCCAAAATGGTAAGGAAGTGCGCTTACTCGATGTCGGCCTGCGGGGCGATGAAGGTCAGCCTTGCCACGCAGCCAGTAGAGCTAATGCACCTTCTCACCAGACTTACCCGAGTAACCTGTCTGGGAGCATCAAACTTATAATATTGACCGTTAAGCTGTGGCAATGTGGTAGGCTTGGTCAGAGATACTTCTTGCCCGTCGCCTCCTCAACAGGATCATCTTACCGTGACACGGATGTATCTGCCGAAAAGCTCTTCAAGCTTGGCTTCTAACTTTGGTATGCCGACATACTCGGTTATTTCCGGACCTAGGCAGTTGCGAACCACGGTAGGCATGTTGACGGAAGACTGCACCAAAAAGGGTCGGACCGGGGCTGAGTATACTGGAGGTGATGCAGTGTACGAAGGAAGTTGAGCGATGGAAATTTGACACAGGCTGGAACCTACCGTCCAGATTTATCAACAGCGCCCCTGAGTGCGGGGGAGGATATTCGACTCCACCCAGCGCCTCGGTCACGGAAATGCGGTACATCACTGTCGGTGGAGACAGCATTATGCGGATGGGATTGAAACCATTGTAATTCCCAAATACAAGCTGTTTGTCATACTGAAAGTCCCGGCTCTTGACGCTGACGTGGTCGGCGACGAATGGTTGGGGAAAGGTAGGTTACGCGCTCTGAAAAGCAAACTCGGACATTGCCGTCTGCACTACTGCAGGATCCCCCTGTCACTTGGGCAAACAAATCCCAGTCGCAACAAATCAGATTCTATCCCTCACAGCCACTACTCTAACAGCTGAACACACCAGGACTACTTATCCTCCATCATTGTCAAATCAAGAAGCCACACTGCTGCGCAGTCTGCCTCACCAGGGTTTCGGTCTCTTACATGTAAGGCAAACTGCACCATCCTTAATACCGAGACTCGAGCTCAGAACTTTCCTTTGGATCAACTCCTACCAATATCGATTTATCTTCCATTCACATTGCAGCATAGTAATATTATCTCACAGATGTGAAGCGAATCCTGGAGCAAGTGCTCGAGATGTGCCAGTGAATAGAGCTCCAGTACATGATATTACAAATGCGAGCATCCTGTGGCGCTCAGCCATCTCGTGTTTGGGCCGCGAATCACAATTCCATGTACAAATCATCTGCATGAGCTAGGATAGAGAGTTACATCCGGTATGACTGGGCTTGAGACCGTGTGGTCTGGCACACGTGCAAGGTCGAGCAAGGTTGGGTGTACTTGCAACGCAACCCCGTGTTCGGAGAACGGGTCGCGAGGTTCTGAACAGTTGAAAGGCCTCATCCCTCCGACTATAACCTACTCCAGAGAATAAAGGAGAATTGGATATCTTGATTGCGAAACGGTTGTTTGATAAATTGCCCTTGATAAAGTACATGCCGGTCTTTATCACAGGTCGCGGATAGCAGCCTGGGTATACAGTTTTTGGGTGGGCAGGCTCTTGGGTCCGCGATCGACATACAGTTGCACCCATGGTAGGACCGAAGAGCCTTGTATCGACTCCAGATTACGTGCGTGATTATCCTACCAGATTCAGGCAAGACTGCCAAGCCATCACTTTCGTCTTCCTGCACAGTTACTTATTTCTTTTCCTCGACTCCCGCGCTGTGAGGCTGGATTACTAGTGGAAGACGAGCTCGTCAACACAAGTCGATCAACACGAGTCAATCAAGAGGTCCTGAGAATCCCAGTTATCCAGCAAAATGGTCGATGATGATGATGCATGGCGGTAAGTCGATTCTCCCAAGAATACTGGTAGCAGAAAGCAAAGACTGTCACCCCGCAGTTGATTCTGCGGGTAGAGGAAACGATTGACTGACACAATAACCTTCTTTGAACAGTCGCCTGGCCGACAACCCCTTTTCTTATCGTTTAGAGGCCTATGTCAAGGAAGATATCGCTTTGTTCCACAAGAATAAACTACTAGAAGAGGTGATCTCGTTCGAGCAGTTTCGCAAGGGTGCTATGATCGCACGACACGACAGCTATCAAGGAGCAGTTGGCTTGACTCCTGCAGAGCAGCAGGCATTGGAGAATGAGAGAAATCCAAGCTTCTGGCGGCAAACCCAAGATCTCAAGGTCACCATACTCACTACTGCGTGCGCAGCCATTGTTCAGTAAGTCCGCAAGCCAGAAATCCTATTCCAATCGGGTCATCAGGTGTAGATACTCACTGCCGCGACTAGGGGATGGCAGCAGTCGTCCATCAATGCGACCAGTGACTCCTGGCAACAAAGCTTCCCATACAATAGCCCCGATGGTAAGACCTGCGGGTGGGACGAACACCGCTACTTGGCCGGGTTCGTGAATGCCGCCCCATGGATATCTGCAAGTATTATGTATGATGTGGGAGAGGTTACATATACAAGGGCACAACTGACATAACTGCAGTGGCACCTGGCTCACCGATCCCCTGCAGGAGGGGGGACTCGGACGACGGCCCGCTCTATTTGTCTCGGCAATCTTCTGCATTGGCTGCGTGCTTGGTAAAGTATTCCCTATGCTATTAGCGATGTTGAAGAACGCTGACTGATTACTTGCAATAGGGAGCGCTCGAAGCACTTCTTGGCAAACTCTCCTTGTGTGTCGCCTGCTGTTAGGCGTTGGGGTAAAAATCTTCAATCTCGAAATTGACAACCAACAAATCAGTTGACATTGACTCTCTCTTCAGATAGGAGCAAAAGCTTCAATTGCCCCAGTGCTTGCTGCGGAGGTAGCTGACACGAGAATTCGTGGGCGAATCTTGGTCTTGTGGCAAGTTTTCGATGCTTTGTAGGCCACCCCACTCCTGCTCGCCGGCTGATAGTCAGCTCAAAGGGGGTCGAGTTACTAATGTCGGAAGCAGAGGGATTTTCCTTGGTTTTGCATGCGTCTGGATTGTTGATCAAAGCTGGAGGGTTGTTCTCGGAGCCCCTGCGATTCCAGCCATTGTCCTCCTCTTTCTAGTCTTCCTCTGTCCGGAGTCGCCCCGGTTCTTGATTCGTACCAAGAAATATAAGAAAGCGTATTTGAGCCTGCGTCGCCTGAAGGAAACGGAGGTTCAAGCTGCCAGGGACTTGTATGATATCCACATCCGGCTTCAATGGGAGGCCCGCATACTTGACAAACGAGATCCCATCGAGGAAGTCGATGATGTCTTCCGGGGCGACAAGGTGCCCAAACCAAGCTTCAAGCTATTTCCACGGCGAATCGTTGAGCTCTGGACCAAACCACGGAATCGAAGAGCGTGCATCGCTGCCTGTCTTGCCATGCTGGCACAGCAGATGTGTGGGGTGAGACTTGCTCACATCGACCAATTCTTCCAATTCTTTGCATTGCGCTAATTTCAATTTCAATTGAGTCAGATCAATGCGATTGCATTCTATTCAAACACATTGTTTGGTGATAGTGAGGGTTGCAAGATGACTCCGCCTCAAAATGCCACGACGAGCAATACTGGAGTCACCAGCAAGATGGCCAACCTTGTCCCTCGGAATGCGACCACCAATGGTACATTAATCGAGAACAGCGATGTGGACTGGATGAACTTCGGTAAGAAAATTGTGCTTTGATTCCCGTATTTAAGGCAGTCGGTCTCGACAGTTTTTAACCTTTCTTTGCAAGGCTTCGGACTCTCTAATTTTGTCTTCTCCCTTCCTGTGTATACGCGCATCGATCAAGTCGGCCGCCGAGTTTTGCTCCTGTATTCTCTAGGGGGGATGTTCTTTACATTACTCCCGTTGGCAGTCGGAATTTTTGAACTCGCTCCCCATTATGGCGACGGAGGTTTCAAAGCCATGGTTGCGATTCTGGGCGTAGTGGCCTTCACAGCGTGCTATGGCGTCGGCGCTGGGCCGGTGCCGTTTACCCTGAGTGCGGAGGCTTTCCCGCTAGCGGTTCGAGGTAAGTTGCGACGAATGCCAGAGATGTCTGAGATGCTGATGCGATGCCTATTGCCAGAAGTCGGCATGAGCTTTTGCGTGATGGTTAACTTCATCGGGCTGAGCCTGATTATCTTGTTGCTGCCCGAGGTCACTCAGATCTTACAAGACCGCGAAGGCACGGCGCCCAAGTGGCGGGGCAATGCTATCCTGCTTTTTTACTTCATGTAAGTATGTGATACCTTCGCCGGAGCGGAAGCTGTTTGCGGTCTCAGCCCCACTAAAAATGAGAACTAGGGGATTCAACGCTCTCGCATTTGTTTTGGTCTTCTTCTTGGTACGCGCTATCGTCGGAAACTTGAACGAACATGTGTGACCCGTGTTAACATGGTCTGCGCTCGTAGGTCCCGGACGGTACGCAGAAGCACGGGCTGGAGTCCATGAACGAGATCTGTATGTATCGGAATTATCCCCTACTTGATTGTTACTCTACCACTCATTTCGACTAACCTTACTCAAAACCAGTCGGCAACAGCATGATGAGCCGTCTGAAAAAAGAGTACCTTGGTCGAGACGACGGCTCCGCGCAAGAGATCCAACTGCAGAACACAAATGGTGGCGAAGTACATTAGCGAAGCCGTAGTACCTCTCGTGCCGAATGTAATCACAGAGGCCAGCACAACTGAGGGGGGAAAGTTGTCCACAATCTAGATAGCTTTGCAAAGTATATGTATTCTCCTAGTCTAGTTTATTGAATTCATGTGTGGGCTAAGCAGCCAGCACAGTTGGTATATTTCAGGAGGCAGTCAAAGTGGCGCAGCGAAAGCAGGTAGACGAATTCAATCAACACAGTAGTTCCATCAGGACCCGGGAATTTCCAAGCACCGTGAGTGGATAAATGAGACATTCAGCTCTACACGAGACTTTGCCCATAGGAACATGGCAGCAGTCGCTACCCTACTGGCAGACTTCCAGGGCTGTGGGAGTTGGACACGTGAGCTGATGCCCAGGAGACTAAGGTAGCTACCTAGTAGTACCTAGTAAGGACGGAAGTGGTCACTTCTCTCAGACTACGTCGTTTTTCTTCGTCCTTCCCCACTCGAACTGCTTGACTCACTACCTCCTTCTATATCACCCTGCCTCCCACCACTCCCACCACTCCCACCACTCTTCATTACATATGCTTTGCCATCTTTGACCATGTACCATCGTTCTTCATGCGCTACAATAGTCCTTTGCCTTCTTCATATTTCATTGACTTGATGACGACCTGCGTTGGGTGTCGACTAAACCAACAAGTGTAGTCTGGTGCTCTTCTGACCCCCCATCACCATCACTCCCGGTTCACAACCAAGACCACAGACTCCCTTCTAACTTACACTATGGCATCAAGTCTCTCTGACTTTGACGTTCTGTGTGATGATCTTCGAAACGAATTTGCCATTCGAGCCCAACGGAAGAAAAAGCCTCACGAGAAGTTCATTGCGCGAGCCACCTTGGAGACCATCTGGACCGAGGAACGGCGGCAACGCTTCCTTGCCAGCGCCATGCCAGACCGCGACAAATCTGCAGATGAACATCTCTTCACGGATTATATCCAGACGCTGTCAATTCTAGTCTACATTAATTGGAGTCGGGAGAGCTGGCCTCGGTTCCACGAGATCTTCCTCAACCACGACCGGAAGGACGCCCAGATCCATACGTACACCTCAGAGGGACTTATGGATCCAACCTTTCTAACACCGGCGCCAGGCGACAAATTCGCAAACGACCGGTATATGTTTTGCCCAGTAGATATCATACACAAAGAACTTATTGAACGGTCAGAAGAATGGCGCCTACCGTTCGAAGAAGTGGAGCCACCCACACAGCCCCGGCTCGGGGCGGGAGCGTCAGCTGAGGTCATTTGCGCGCATATCGCCGCTGGTCATTTCTGGTCTTCTCCCACTCCGGATGTAAACAAGACCCCAGATTCGGTAAATGTCAACTGACTCCCCCGTTGGTGTTTCACTCGCTGATCGACTGCGCATGGATACTCTAGAGGCCAACACCTGTTGCCGTGAAGAAATTCAGAGCCAATCACCGAAATAACTTCCACACCGAATTCGCGATCCTCAGACGGTTGATTGAGCGCCAAGGGGATCATGGACATATCGTGAGCATGCTGGGTGCAGTTGCTGTGGGAGACTACCTAGGCATACTTCTGCCCCTGGCGCAAACCGATCTCGAGAAGATCCTCAATGGCACAGTGCAGTTGAACCCCGCACCACACTGGTCCCATCTGTTGGAACAATCCGTGAACTTAGCGGCGGCCCTTCAAAGCGTGCACAATGACAATTACTGCCACCGTGACCTGAAACCGTCAAATGTTCTGGTGTATACGGACAATCGAAGCGACGGCGATTCTCGGGCGGGTCTGTGGAAGATTTCTGATTTTGGGATGGCCGAGCGCAGTCCCGCCCCGGGCGATATAAGAAGTTCGCGCTCAAGACCGTCTTTGGATGCGCCAATAAGTGCCTACGAGGCGCCAGAAGTTGTGCTCGGCACGCATCATGGCTCATTGAGCGATGTGTGGTCGTTTGGATGTATTCTGACTCTCGTGATTGCCTTTGGGGTTGGGTCAGAGAATAGCGTTACTGACCTTGATGAACGAAGACGGTCAAGCGGTGTGTATGACTGCTTTTACACGCTCTCTCCGGCTGGCCTCAATCCCCAGGTTATGGGGTGGATTAATGAGTTGCCAGACCGCTATGGTCACAGAAGCCAATTTCTCGAGGATTGCAAGGCCGTCCTCTTGCAAATTCTGACTATTGATCCAATGAATAGGCCAACAGCGGGTGAGGTTTCTGAAAGATTGCAGACCCTGATCAACAGCCATCAGTCATTTGTGGGCCTTGAGACCCAATCACCCGGAGGATCCCTTGACTTTGACCATCGATTGTGGGAGGCTATTCGTGAGTCCGACTCGGAGTTTGTACGTGCACGTGCCATGTCCAGAGAGCGTGTGCAGCTATCGGAGAACCAACGCCATGAAGGAATGGGCCCATTACATTACGCCATCGCCCGTGGCAAGAAGAAGAACGAGATGAAGGAAACGATCAAGTGGCTGTTAGAACTTGGTGCTGGCGTCAATACCCGCTCTGACAACGGGATGACTCCCCTTATGGCCGCCGCCTACGGTGGCCATGAAGCGATAGTGCAAATTCTCCTTAGAAACGGTGCCGAATGCGAAGATACTTACTGCTGTGGAGGATTGACGAGCTTGCATTACGCAGCTCAGGCAGAGGCTGGAGCAGGCGTGTTGCTTGAAATTTGTACTCATCCCCGCCCTCCTGACCTTATCAACCGTCCCGATAGAGATCTGGGAGCAACCCCTCTACTTCACTTTGTCAAGAATGCGAGTCAGTCCCGCTGGGACCCCACTGTGAAGAAAAGATTCGACGCATTTCTAAGGGTGCACGCAGATACATCCAAGGCCGACAAGAGTGGGCGTACCCCACTATACGAGGCTATCCAGAAGAAGGATCGAGACTTAGCGCTCTGGCTTCTCGATGCCGAAGCTCAGTTTGGAGCCTTGAAGGTGCCTGAAGAAGCAATGCGGGCATTGGGTAAGGATTTCCGGATCAAGTTCGAAGAAAAGCAGGCCCTGGGAACTTGTGTGGAACTGGTTGAGAGCCGGAGGCCTACTGGAAGTCGGAAGCCAGAATCCCGCTTGCGACAGATCGTGTCCCGCAGTATGAAGTTGCGTTCATGATACCCTGTATTTTTTGCATTTTGACTTTTGTTTTTATGTCTTCCGAAAGCCTATGGCAACATCGCATGATTTTTTGTAAGGTGCTAGGTTCAGTTTCGCAACTGTAAGAGGGCCTGTACAAGGGTGCCGGACGATGTGAGTTCAGGCTATAGTTACGAATTGATACATCGATATTTAGTTTGAATTGTGTATAGTCACCATCTTAAATACTTGGAGAGGTGATTGAAAGGTGCTATGAACGGGTGCTTGAACAGCAGTAAGCCGGGGTCTTTCGGGGCCCACTAAGGGCACATCGACAATACCTCGCGCCAGTATGGGTCACTCTCAGGGGTTGCCCTCCTTATCTTGATATATCGGCCATTACCATTCATATCTTGTCAGACAACGCAACTCAAAGCGGGATTTTCCCTTCGACGTGCCCCTGTAACTTGATGTAACACTTCCCGGCTGTGGCGGGAGGCAGCGATCCCGCAACCCGGTAATTGGGGGTGGCAATTGAGAAAAGAACAGGGAACAGGGATAGTTTAAAAGAATTGCATCCCATATTTGGTTTCTTTCCAATGTAGGATGGTGGAGCAAGGCTAAATCTGCGGCCTCTCGGGCCCTGCTCAGAGAGTGGGTGGAACTGATGAGAGTAAGCACTAACACCGATCCTTGTTCAATTGACCTTTTTAGCCTGCTTGATTATCTTAGAAGCTGGAGCGGCTCGCAGTGAGCTTAGAGCTACAGTCAGAAAAAACATTATTTATTCATGGACCCCGCTAGCGACTGCTGGCGACTGCTGGCTTGATGTTGAGCAGTTGCATCCGCCCCTCAGTGTTGTCTAATTCACTGGATCTTTTTAATTCTCTTGCAAGCTCTAGTCTGCAAGAGAAACATTCAGAACCGTTTCAGTATGCCACAGGGAATTAATCGCCAGATGCGGCAAGACTCTATTGAGATAGAAGTGACTCGGAATTCCTGTAGGGTCTTAGATACTCTTACTGAGCACGCAAGCGAGGATGAGAACGGCGAACTCGATCAAAGACCATTAGTGACGGATGAGAGGCCAGAAAAGAAACACATAACCATTCCCGAGATTTCCGGCTCCCGACTCGAGGGCTGGAAGTTCACTCTTTTCTTAGCTTTCATCGCAAGCGCTGTCGTTCTGTGTCTCAACCTTGCATTTTTGTCGTACTCCTTGACAAATGCTACCTATGGTGACGTCTCACCCTACGAAAGCGAAAAACAAACTTACTTTTCTATGGAGTTGAATCCCTTGATCAGCACCATCATATATGACGGAGATTGTGACACTGCTCATCGTCTATCGGTCGGCTTTCATTTTCTGATTAACGTTCTTGGCACCATACTATTGAGCGCCAGCAACTTCGGGATGGTATGAGACGATGCATGAAGAGCTCAGGATGGCAGCTAACAAATTCAAAAGCAATGCCTAGCTGCGCCCACACGGCCGATTATTGATAGAGCCCATAGAAAAGGCCACTGGGTGGATATCGGCATACATAGTCTTCACAACTTATCTCAAGTGTCTCGAAAGCACTTAATCTCTTGGTTATGCCTGGCATTGTTCTCCCTACCCTTTCACCTCGCGTATAGTCTTCCCTGGAGTCACTGTCCAATGGCCTTTTAATAAACTAAAGCAACAGATATAACTCCGCCGTCTATTCCACAACGTCGGCCTACGTATACGATATTTTCGCCGGCTCGGGGTCTCTCGGGCAGAAAGACATTTTCCAAGTTAACCTCAGATACCCCTACGAGTCATCTTCTAACAAGTCCTCTTCTTTTTCCGAGCTCCTGTCTGCAGCAAGACGTGGGAGCCTTCAGCACCTGGACAGTCAGACGTGTCGTGAAAAGTCCGCAGTCACGTTTCAACAAGCTTATCAGAAGTTACCGGTCGTGACGGATGATGTCAATGGAAGCAATGATACATATGCCTACATCGATACCGCGTATGTTTTCACGCCGTTTACCGACACTACGGAAACACCCTACAATTGGCTGTGCGACTATACATCCCTGGATATCTCTTATTGCAACAGGAGACGCAGGTATCTTAACTACTCGTCACCAACCTCGCTCGATGGCAGGGTCATGTTTGTGGGAGAGTATAACTCCACGGTTCAATACTGCTTAGCTGAAAAAGCAGACCAGCATTGCAGGCTTCGGTACTCCTTTCCGTTCACAATGATCGTGATAGGTTTTAATCTGGTCAAAATGTGTCTTTTGCTTTACATGTGGGGCCGACCATTAGAGGCACCAATCCTGACCAGTGGGGATGCAATCGCGTCATTCCTGCGGCGTCCCAATCTTTATTCCCAATCCCGGTGTCTAATTACCAGTCGTGACGTGACACGAGGCTCTCGAGGCATGGGCTCCCAGGCTTCAGGGACCTCATCGCCCGGACCCAAAGCATTCGACAACGAACGGCAACGATGGGGCGCCGCGGTCTCCGGTCGTCGGTGGAAATTCTGCGTCTCACTCTGGCTGAGCGAAACTATCGTCTGCGTTGTGTTGCTAGCTTACGGCGTCTCCCAGATGTCCAGCAACCAGTCAGGCACCAACGCCTGGACGCTCGGGCTAGGCGCGGTCACCTCGAATAGCCTGATATCTGGCCTCCACCGGCCGATCTCCCTCGTCAAGAACGTGCTTATTGCTAACTCACCCCAACTGCTCTTCTCCTTTTTCTACCTCGCTTTCAACGGGTTGCTCACATGCTTGACCATGGCCGCGGAGTTGAGTGGCTACGCCGAAGCGCGCAAGGGCCTTCGGGTCTCGTCGAACCCCCAGCACGCGCAGCGATCCAACTATTTTCTGTCCGTCCCGTATCGTTACGCGCTTCCGTTCATAGCCACTTCCACCGTCCTTCATTGGCTGGTTTCGCAGAGCCTTTTTTTGGTCGGCGTCGAAGAATGGGACTCTGGCTCCGGGAGTGTAGTATTCTTCAGTTGCAGCTGGTCTGCGGCAGGGATCCTGGGCAGTATCATCGCTGGGGGCGTGTTTCTAGCGGGAATTGTCGGGCTGAGTCGCCGGAAATTGGACTCCGCTATGCCCGTTGTGGGAAGTTGTAGCCTGGCGATTGCCGCGGCGTGTCATCCGGAATACGACCCTAGCCTGTCTCAAGAGAACAGGACTGGGTTGCAGAGCGAGGAATGCGTTCTTGATTCCCGGGAAATGGGCGAGGAGGATATGTCACTCTTGCCCGTCCAATGGGGCGCGGTGCGGGTGACTGCCCCTCTCGGTCATTGCAGCTTCACGAGTGGGCAGGTCGAGGTACCTCAGGCAGGAGGATTGTATCAGTGATAGGATCCGGCCAGTAACCTACCAAGAATAAAACCTTGATATATACCAGGTGTAAGACCTTGGCCATCACAACCATCCGTGAACCGGAGATGAGGGCTTTACGGTGAGCAGTTTTGATGCCTGAGGTCATCCCGCATTATCGGACCAGGTCGAGTTGTCGGACAGCCCCCTGTGAGCTCGCCAAGCAGAGCAACCACGCTTTGCTTAGCGTTGAACTTTCAGATCGCGTGTTGTCGACTATGCGCAGACGCGTTAAATAGGCTGATAAAGTCGACCCGGCTTGAGGGCTTTCTTAATGCGCAGCATGTTGCCCGGCGTTGTGGTGACGTGCTCGGCAAGAACATGTTAAATCGTTGCCTGACGAATAGCTCGCTTGCAAGACATTGTAATATTGCGATGATCACGGATGTGTCTAGGATGTCCTTGAGATGTGACATTCAAATAAGAGCACGAGTTGATCAATTATCCCGGCTGTAAACGTCACCTGCCCACTTTGTCTGCCGACGCATTGAAATACATTACCTGAAACCCACGTCCATCTGGTACGTCCATCTAGCCCAGACAAAAAGCTTTGAAAGATATGAATGACCGTGCCAGCCAGCGAATATACTCCCAGTTGCACTACCTTGAAAGTCACGTATGTAAAAGATTGGAAGGGAAGGTATAGTTGTTAAGCATGGATTTGGCACAACTAACGTACTGTACCTACCGCAAGTTGATTTCTAATATCCGGGGTCGGCCTCAACTGCCGAATTAATAATAGACAGAGCCGTGGAATTACGCGATCCGCTCCCCACTTGGCGTGGACTGGCGTCATTCCGCGGTTATTAATTCTCCCCGCAACCCCTCAACTTTCCAACTTTCTTCCCCTCAACAAACACCATCGCCAGAACATTCACAAACACACGAAGATGTCCCCCAAGATCACGCTCTACACGAACCGCCTCTGCCCCTGGGCTCACCGGGCGCACATCGCCCTCATCGAGCTGGGCATCGACTACGAGGAGGTGACCATCGACCTGGACACCCCGCGTGAATCATGGTATCTTGAAGTCAACCCGGTACGACCGCTTCCTTCCTTACACTATCCCCCGAATCCCCTCACTAACACCCTTCAAGCGTGGTCTCGTCCCCGCCCTCTCCTACGACGGCACCATCATTCTCGAGTCCGCCATTATCGCCCAGTTCCTCGTCGACGCCTACCCCTCCCACATCCTGCCCCCCTCCAACACCCCCGAGGGAGCTCTCAAACGCGCCCGCACCACCTTCTTCGTCGACACCTGGGCCAACAAGGTCTCGAGCCTGTACCACGCCACCCTGCGCGCCAGCGACGCCGACCGCCAGGCCTCCAGCGACGCCTTCGTCGCCGCCGTGAAGAAGGAGATCGAGCCGCTGATCTACCCCGCCCACACCGCCGGCCAGGGCCCCTACTTCGAGGGCAGCGAGAAGCTCACCTTCGCCGAGGTGCTGCTGGGCTCGTTCCTGCTGCGCCTGTTCTCCCTGGCCAAGCCCGAGTACGGGCTGTTCCCCGCGGATCTGGTGCAGACGCTGGAGAAGGAGACGCCGAACTTCAAGCGGTGGGCGGAGGCGACGATCGCGCACCCGAGCGTCAAGGCGATCTATGATGAGGAGAAGGTGGCGACGCGCACGGTGCGGAGATATGGTCAGAAATAGGGGGTGCGGAATGGGGTGCGACGCAAGGAGGGGAGTCGGTTGTAGTGTGCACTGCAGGGTTGGGAGGCCGGCTTTTGTACTTGTGTAGGATCAAGGTTCGGCAGAACCGGGAAAGTCAGTCTGGAGGTTCCCGGTTGCTCCGTGATGTAACCTTATCTTGCAGCCCGCTAAATATGCATTACTTCATTGATGACCTCAATTGCGTCGGCGGTGGTCGGTGCTATTTACTTTGCACATGATAAGAAAATGTATAAACAATTGTCGTCGGTTGGGTGGTGAGTAACACAGGGCAGAGTTTCCGCAAAATGAAGTCCAAACCACCCAGCGTGATTATCGTCGGTAGGTTATCGTTTCCCTCCTCTCCACATTGCATTTTTTTTAACATCATGTAGGTGCAGGCGCCGGCGGAATAGCGACCGCCGCCCGTCTGGCGAAACGAGGGTACCAAGTGACGGTGGTCGAGAAGAACGACACCGTCGGGGGACGATGCTCGTTGATCGAGGAGAATGGCTACGTTCGCATCCTTTCTCTGCTTCAATCAACTGCACATCACTAACTCCAAGCTGCAGCGCTTCGATCGCGGCCCCTCCCTGCTGCTCATGCCCGAATACTTCGAAGAAGTCTTCGCCGCCCTCGACACGACCATGGCCGCCGAGGGGGTCGAGCTGCTGAAATGCAACCCGAACTACCGCATCTACTACGCCGACGCATCCCCGCCCCTCGACATGTCCACCGACATGGCAGCCATGCAATCCGTGGTTGAGGCGCACGAAGGCCGATCGGGCTGGGAGCGGTTCCTGCAGTTCCTGGTGGAGGCCGGACGACACTACAACCTCTCGCGACAGCATGTGCTGTACTCGAACTACCCACACGTGTGGAGCATCGTGAAGCCGGGGATGATCCGCAACACATTCCGACTGCATCCGTTCACGAGCGTGTACGCGCGGGCGGCGCATTACGTCAAGTCGGAGCGGTTGCGGCAGGCGCTCACGTTCGCGAGCATGTACCTGGGGATGAATCCGTTCGAGGCGCCCGGGACGTATTCGCTGCTGCAGTATGCCGAGTTCGTGTACGGGGTGTGGTATCCGCGAGGTGGGTTTCGACGGGTGAGTATGCCTACTAGTACCCCTACCACCTTCCTCGAACGATCTACCCACCTACCTGGCTCGCCAGCCCTAACTCCCGCATTCACCTTCGTGCAAATACTAACAGAGCAAAGGTCCTCGACGCAATCCACGCCATCTCGACCCGCCACGGAGCGACCTACTGTCTCAACACGCCCGTCTCGCACATCACCCTCTCCGCCGACCAAAAGACCGCCACCGGCGTCCAACTCACCACCGGCGAGACCCTCACCGCGGACACGGTCATCATCAACGCCGACCTAATCTACGCCTACAACCACCTCCTCCCACCAACCGCCTACTCCGCCTCCCTAACCCACCGCGAAACCTCGTGCAGCAGCATCAGCTTCTTCTGGTCCTTCAACACAACCCTCCCCCCCCTAGAATCACACAACGTCTTTCTAGCAGCAGAATACCAAGAAAGCTTCGACGCCATCTTCCACGAAAAGCACCTCCCGCGCCACCCAAGCTTCTACCTCCACGTCCCCAGCCGGGTCGACGCGACTGCCGCCCCGCCCGGCTGCGACGCCGTCGTCGTCCTCGTCCCCGTCGGCAACCTGGACCCCTCCCCATCCGCCCCCCCACACACGGCCACCCGAAAATCCCGCCCGGAATACTGGGACACCGTCGTGGCCCAGCTCCGCGAAACCATCCTGTCAACGCTAGCGCAACGAACCGGCGTGCCCGACCTACGCGCCCATCTCGTGCACGAACGCCTAGAGACCCCGCTGACCTGGCGCGAGAAATACAACCTCGACCGCGGCGCGATCCTGGGTCTGTCGCATTCGTTCTTTAATGTGTTGGGCTTCCGGCCTAAGGTGCGCCATCCTGATATTCGGGGGCTGTTTTTTGTGGGGGCCAGTACGCATCCTGGGACGGGGGTGCCGGTTTGTTTGGCGGGGAGTCGGATTGTATCTCAGGAGGTTATTGGGGACTTTGAGGGGGGGAGGGG